>NC_081409.1:448902072-449169572 GCF_030272615.1 Cryptomeria japonica
TTTTATATTAGGGACAGGGTTAACATTTAATTTTTATAAGATTAAATTAGAATAAAGAAAGTAATCTTAATCAAAAGAAAGTTTTAAAAATTATTTTAATATTTGTATTAATAAGATTATTTTAATTAAAATAAAGTTTAATCTATTTTAAAATGCCTTTATTTTATTACAACAAAATGTAAAGGTATTGACCCGTTAATGGGTCCTTGGGGGTTGATCCTTTTTTTTTATATAGGGGATGTTAAATGGGAACCACATAGTAAAGAGTGGATAAAGGTCAATTTTGATGGTGCTTCAAGAGGAAATTCGGGAATCTTGGGTGTTGGGGTGGTGGCGAGGGATGATAATGGGTCTATCCTCTTCAAAGGAGCACAACATCTGCGAGATGGTACGAATAATGAAGCGGAGGTCCAGGCAGCACTTCTGGCAACTGAGTTGGCTTTAAATATGAAAGTCCAACGACTGCATTTGGAAGGAGATTCTCAGGTAGTTATTAACACAATTGCTAAAAGCAACACTCCATGCTGGAAAATAAACCGTTGGGTGTCTACGATCCGAGAGAAGCTCAAATCATTTATGGAATTTTGTGTCTCCCATGTCAGGCAAGGAGAAAATGCAGTGGCAGACTTGCTATCTAATATTGGATGTGATATGGACAGTTATACGGCCAAGTGGTGGAAAGGAGATGGAAGACTATGGAGGTGGTCTTAAATGCAGTCTTTTAGGAATTTGCAGCCTGCAATATGCAAGTGAGGGAAGTTTTTGGCAAGTACAACATGCAAGTTCGTGCTTGCTCCTTGAATGTGGTAGTTATCTTTGGTAGGTTGCACGTTTTGGTGCGGGTGGAGGATGGCAGGAAATATTCTGTGCAATCTCATGGCATTTATGCCATCACTTCTGCATTCATTACTCATCCTAAACGATGGCGGAGGAATTTATTTCCTTTTGGTTTGCGAGCTAGTGTTTGTGTGTTTTTTAATTGATTGCACTACTTTGTGGCTTTTATGACATTGTCATTGTAGAAGCTAGTGCAGTTTCAATTTGCAGGTGGCTATGGAGGCAAACTTCACTCTGCGCACAGATAAGAAGTTGGTGCCATTCCTGGGCAAGGTGATGGAGAAGAGGATGCATGCACTTTTCCGTTACAAGGCAGAGAAGTTGTGGAGTGTGGCTCACCTCATGCTTGCAGAAGAGGTGGTCTTTGTCAATCATCGATACTGGACGGATATGGAGGTGTACTCTTTGATTCTGTTATGGGCATGCGAGATTGAGTCGGAGGTGGAGAATACTAGACTCACATTGACCAAACTGATTGATGAGGAGTACTTGCTCAATCTCGACTCACTTCTGTAGTGGGTTGTGCCTCGAGTAGGAATTTGTATCAATAAGGGAGATGACCAAGAGGAGTCGTTGCCTTTTGTCTGTTGATCGGAGGATGATATAAAAGAACAGTGTCGTGAATGTGCTCGTATTGGATGAGAAGCTATGAAGCTATGTGTGAAACTAATTAGGGTGGATGAAGTCTTGAAGGCATTATAGGTGGTAGCATGGATGGAAGCCAGTAGAGACCTAAGAGACAGGTTTGAGGAAGGACAGGTTGTTCAGTTGCTGGCGAGCTTGGAAGGTGACCCCGACTTTGGATGTTTGGATTGCATCCCAAAGATGAAATGTGAAGCGGCAAGAGGTAAAGCTCCGACCACCAAGGAGGGAGGGGAGAAGGAGAGCCAGGGCGACATCGAGTGAGTGGCCATTTGGCCATTGTTTTTATATGTTGTTACAAATTTATGATAATAGTTAACTGTTAAAACTAAACTATTTATGTAATATTTGGGTTTGGCGGGAACAACATTGAACTTGTCTTTTTTGGACTTGCATAGGTTGTATGGTTTTTTAGAACATATTGTATGATTGTGGGTAGTATGGGAGTTTGTTGCCTACAGTATGTAAATGGACTATCGGAGACTGCATTTTTGTATGCTTAAAATTTTGCATTAATATAATTCAAAAACTATTACCGATAAAAAAAAATAAAAATTTAAAGGTATTAATGTCATAAAAATATTTCAATAATGAAAACCAATTCATAAGAAAATTGCATAATAATGAAGATTTTTTTTTAGTATTTTATAATAAAATGATAATAAGTTTTATGAATGCATTATCTAATAATAGCAACCGTAACATAACCATAAATTTAAATATTCATTATCATTGACAATAAAAACTAACCCTAACCCTAAAAACTTAACCCTAGACATATTGCAAAGCATATCGCTATAGACGTATGACCACTTTCCTAAGTGAATATTTAATATTCATTTTAACCTCATTCCTCTATTTAATTAAATTATTCATATTCATCTATTTAATTAAATGAGTTATTTAATTTATTTAATTAAGTTCACCTAAGCCTTTCATAGCCTTTAATTAAATAAATCACTTTATTTAATTAATTCTCCTTTCTCCCCTTTTAATTAAATTTACATTTGATTAAATTGATCCTTGCAAGTAAATAAATCTAATTTATTTATTTTAATTCCCCACTTGTATTTATACAAGTTGCACCTATTTTTGTTGAAATAAAGTAATTTATTTTAATTAAAATTCCCCTCCATCCACTTGCATTTTCCTACATCTCCCACTTGCCTCTCTAAACCCCCTTCTAGATTCTTCTAATCACTTCTAATTTAGCCTAATCCATCTCCTAATTATTGGCACATTCCTAAGAAAAGATAAGTCGCTTCTCAAAGCCTCCAAAGTCTTTGAAAATCATTAAAGGCTTTATGTCTTCAACAAGTTAACCCTCAAAGTCTTCCTAACCATTAATGGTTAACTCAACCTTCTTGCATGGTTAGAGACTTTCTCTCTAACTCAACCCTCCCTCTTCTAACCCAAGGGTCTCATCAATCATTCATGGCTTTAAACTTGGTTATCCCTTTAACCCTTGCACAAGAGTTTACCCCTTGGGTAAAAGCTTTATCTAATGGATGACCCTAACTTAACCTCAACCCTTACCTCCTAAGGTAACCTTCATGTCTTCTTAAGCATTTAATGCTTCTTACATCTCCTCTCAAGCAGTCCCTTATTGACAATTGTCACCATTTCATTAGTGATAATTGTAAACATGGATTGATTAACTTTCAATCCTGACTTGTTAAGATTATTCAATCTTGACCATCCATTGCCCTATTTTCCCTATAAATAGAGCTCTCATTCTTCATTTTCATATCCAAGTCTTTAGTATCAAACTTATAAACATTTTTCTAAACATATCCAAGTTCCATGCATCTAATCTAAATAGAAATCATCTTAATAAGCATTTTAAGAAGCATTTCCATTATCATAGAACATTCATATTAGACTAGTATATCATGTTTTTGATTAAGTAAAAACAGGTTTTAGGGGACCCGAAACCCGATTACAATTCAAAAAATGAGCATTAAAGAGACGAAACAAAATAGCTGCAAAACACCAGCACAAAAACCAACAGCTAAGAAAAAGACAACAAGAAGCCAACAAGAAGTTGGCTCCAAACCCAGCATTACAAATTAATTGAAAACTTTAATAGATTCCTCAGCATTCTGAACCAAGAGCATCATCGCCTTGGCCGCTTCCCTCAGGTCGTTGCTTTCCTCTCTCAGCTGGCTATCTTTCATATTGATCTTCTTCCCAATAGTGTTCTGCCTTGTTCTGTGCCTGGGAGTCTGGTGGGTGGTGCTGGAAGTTGGAATATCATCAATGACAACCAGATTCTTTTTTTGATTTTTTTTTTTCAGATGATCCACCAAAGCATTCATGTTCTGTGATGAGACTTTGAGGACTTGGAGACTATGGTTCATGAAGTTTTTTAGAGCCTTCTCGGTACGAGCAACCCGAGTGTTGATGTTGTCTTTATCCTCTTCAGCCCGTTCTTTCAAGGTTCTTATAACATCCTCCAGGTATTTCAAATCCCCTTTGATCAAATCTTTTTCTAGCCAATCCTCCATCTCGATTTCCTCTTCAGCTTCACTGGTTTCCGTCTCATCATTCTTTTTCCCAGAGTCCTTAATCAACTTATTAATCTTGTTTTCTAACTCCCTCTGTTTACTTTGCATGCTGGTAATGTTGTCAACAACCCATTTCTGGAAGTTGAAGGACTCCAGAGTACAGTTACGGGCGATATTCAAGATGGTGTTCACAGAATCCCTACCCTGTTCAGTGCCCATAGAGTTAGGATTGTCATCCTCTGTAGAGCCCCTCCCCGATCAAGCTCCGGTTAACTCAGTTGACCATGGTTGACCATACTAATAAATGTTATAATTCAATAGGATGGGATATGTTAGATGGATAGATTGGTGAGAAAAGTAATTGAACCAGGTTACAAAATCATTTCACCTTGAGGTGTACATTTTGATGTGTAATGGATACATAACTTTATATGAATCTAGAATAGGATAACTTTGAGATGATGTATGTCATTATTGGATTTGCAGGACCTTACTATGATGATAGAAATAGGATGCATGTCTTATGTATGGATCAAAATTATGAGGATTATGATAATTGCTTATGTGGATTTATTTGGATATAGGATATATCGATTTATTTAAATGTAAATTGTATGCAGAGTGTTTGATGTGTATTCTTATTCATGTGTTTAATATTATATGAGGTTATTTGGAATTACTAATGTGTAATTGAGATGTGCAGGAAAATTATCCATGTGACCATAGAAACATTATGGAGAACCAAACCTAGACCTATGTACGTTCATAAAGCCAAGGGTTGTCTATTTGGAGAGACAACACCCCATATGTATTGTATTTTATTTGTGAAAGTAAATGCGGCATGTGTGTTAAATTTTATTTATTGATTTATTTAAATTCAACAAGAGACAATTTCCATGTGTAATTTTGTAATGTATTTTATTGTGTCACTTGACACATGTGTTGATTTATGTCTTGAATTTTGACTTGTCTCTTGAAGGGAGTTGTTCAACTATAGTTTTTTCAAACATTTGAATGTGGTTCTAAAATTTCCTTGGGTAGAGAGTCTTTGGAGTGGTCAACTCAGGTTTGACCCGAAAGTTAACTTCAGATGGGTTTATAAGGGGTCAAATGGACTCCTAGGGGTAGTTTAAAGGTGTTTCCTAAAGTCCATAAGGTATACCTATGGGTTAGGAGTATTTTTAGGCATGTGGCTACTCCCATGTGACTGTTTAGTCACCTCAAAAAGTGAGTTTACTAAGGTGAGCGAAAATTGAAATTAGAAGGTGCCATCTAGGTTAGATAGCCTTCCCTTTTGATGAGAGATCCTTTTCCACTTTTTCTTACTTTTTCCTTTTTCAGTTTTAGAAACTTGTGAGAACTCTCACTAAGGTCTTTTTAGGCAAGAATGAGAGATTTTGTGGGTAATCACCCACTCTCCATTTTTGGAGATCTAGCATTTTGAAAAGTTAGTTTTTGGATTCGATGGCTAAGTGTACAAGGGAGGATTGTGGATTTGGGCTGCTCATCCTCAAACTAAGTTCTAGCACATCTTTGGGCAGATTGAAGGTTGGTTCATCCACTTCTTTGTTTTCTTTTAAGTTGCATGTTTATGTTGGAAAGATTGTTTGAATGAAAAAGTTGTTGTCTTATATTTTCTTTTGTAAAAATTATTATGTGACCCTTGTTTTATTCTTTTTATGCATTTCCTATGATTTGGGAGTAACCAAGGCCTTCTACTCTTGGGAGAGTAGGATGGTCTTGCGGGTGGTAAGAGTTTGGCAGCCCTCGAGTGAGAGACTCTCATTATGAGAGCGAACTCAAAGAGTGTATATGTGACCCTTGCTGCATGGCCTGGTTTGTGCATTTGGGGGTCATAAGGGGAGAAAGTATGGCATGAATGCCTTGGGGGGGCATAAGGAATGTGGGGTTAATGAACTTATGATGTATCTTTGTTTGCCATGAGGTGGCTTTGTGATCTACTATTCTTGCAGTCTCCTCAGAGTATTTGGTCCACTACCACCCATGTAAAATCATATATTTTGTGGTGAAGTGTAGCCTTGGTTGGGAAAGTGTTTGTTGTATGTTTTTCCCTTGCTTGATGTGTTTGCATGTGTGTAACCTGTCTAGGGCTTGGTTCTCCAAGCTCGGGGGTGGCTTCTAGTAAGCCTAGGTTGGGAGGTGAGCTCTCCATGGTCAAAACCTTATGACTTATTTGCAGGTTGTTTGGAAAGAAAAGAAAAAGACAAGTTAGGAGTTGCTGGTTTTTACTTGATTTGCAGAAAAGGATTAGGGAAGGGGATATCATATTTTAGTTGCAGCAATGTAAAGGAAAAGATATATGATGTATATATTTTGAAAATAAATGTATCCATTTTATTTAAAGTTCGCATTCAATAGATATGAGAGGCTAGTTGGGTATCTCACCCAGTTGTAATGTTGACTATAAGGTATTCTAAATATGTTTTAAAGAAATGCATTATTCTTTCAAGTTGTTATTGCAAAAGAAAAGAAATGTTTATTTTTGGTTTAAGCTCCTATAGTTATTGAAATAATATTTATTGTATTCAAGTTATTTTGAAAATAAAAGTTCATCAAATCCCCTTATGCATATTGAAGTAATGGAAAAAAAAAAGAGAAGGAGTAAACTTGCATGTTAGTAAAAGAAAAGTAAGCATCTTTTTATTCCCATTTACATATCATGGTTAAATAGATTTAAATTGTTAATCTCTAAGGTTTATTTTAAATGATTTCTAGTCTAATATAGTTGTTGTTAAAAGTTACTAAATTTTGTCACTTTATTTATTTGCAGTAAATAAATCTAGCATTAGTAATCCACCTCTAAAAGTTAGTAGCTAGATTGTCCAAAGAAAAAGAAACATATTATTTAAGTCTGTTAGTTTAGAGAGCTTGTTGTTATGTGATTTAAAAAAAAAAATATACATGTCTTAGGCCTAAGAGAATACCTTGCCTTCATACTACCATGATTAGTCTTAAAGAAAAAAAAATATGGCTAGACCTAATGTCCCATATTAAATAAATAATATAAAGATAAAATCTATTATGTGCACAATAGATTTATGCTTAGATTTAAATGAAGGAATAAAAAAATATGACTATTGCTATGCTGCCATTTATTTTATTTTATTCCTGCAAGTTAAAAATAACAATATTCATCTATGTAAAATTCTTATTAAACCTACCCTTGACTTAACCATATATATATATAAACCAAAGAAAAAGAGGAAAAAGCATTTTTAAATTTTTATAAAAAAAAAATTTATTGAGGGTTTCGGGGGGCCGAACCCACTGTGTGTAAACACAGTGGGTCGGCGTGGCTCGGGCCGCCACTGTGGGCAACCACAATGGTCGGCACGGTGGCCTCCCACTGTGGGTAACCACAGTGGAAGGGCCCCAGCCGCCACTGTGTTTACCCACAGTAGGCGACGCCCGATCGCCACTGTGGGGAAACACAGTGGCGCCCAAGAAGGCCCCTGTCGACGCTCCTCCATCCCTCCTCCACTCCTCCACCGAGATCCTCCATGGCCGCCGCTCCTCCCTCGGCCCTACACAAACAAGAAAGAAAAAAAAACATAAAACCCTAACCCGAACTGGGTTAGGGTAGTTTTGAAATTGTAAAGTAAAATATGGTTGGGATGGGCATTTTATAATATTTTTTAATTAGGTTACATATAATAAAGTTTGGTTAGAAATATAAATACCCACATATACAATTATATATGTGTTTAATGTATATATATATATATATATATATATATATATATATAATTAACTTGAGTTTGATTATTTTAATTAAACATTCATATTTCATATATATATGTTGAATAAACCTTTGAATATGATGTTAAAATTTAATTCATTTGGAGTTTAATCTTTTGGTAAATTATAACGATTTCTTTTGTATGAATTCTGGCCATAGGGTATTAACTTTAGTCCACCTAAATTTAGGCTTGTCGAGAATAAACTTTATAGGGCAAATTTTATTATAGGTTTATTTAGCCCTTTAGTCAAATGTAATTCACATTATAATTATCGTTAAATTGAAATATAGGTTGTTTTTTTAAAATCTAAGTGCTAGAGTTAATTTAATTAATTCCTTCAATGATTAAAAAGGTTGATTAAGATTAATAATTTCTTTGGAAGAGGATATCGTGGTGGAATTATATATATCCGAAAATAAGTCCAAGACCTTGATCTTGCGAACTCATTTAGCCTAGATGGAATCTTATACTAAATAAAGCAATTAACGTTTTAACGTTTGACACTTCAATTTTCATTTGCTCGATTAATTAACATTATTACGTTAAAATAATATTAATAATTAATTTATAGACACAAGATTTAATCAAGTATAAAGGAAGGATGTATTATCACGGATGGAGGAAACTTGTTAGGAGATAAATAGTTATTATTGAATCAAGTAATTATATTAATGCCTATTTAGTAGAAGTCAATCTAATTAAGAATTATAATTTGCAACTGTAATAAAAGGGACATTCAATGTGAATTTATTATTGTCCTTATACAATCATTTTGTTTTGTTTGATTATAGGAGTTATCGTAATTTGATATGTTAGGAATATCCTAACTTTGTTGTCTAGGAGTTTTATAGAAACCTAAGGCTTCTAGATAAATTTGTACTATTCATCGCTCACATTAGAAAAATGTTTCATTATAATTTAAGTTTCTGCTTGGAACAACCTGTTAAGTTGTCACATCTAATTAAGCATAGGTTGCATACAATTAAGTGTTTCAAAAAAAAAAATTGTTGTGTGTGTTTTTGCCCAAAAGTTTGGGCATGACATCCTCCTTAGAATTCAAAGCAACATTCCTGTTGTCTGAGCCCATAGGGTTAGAGTGAGGGTTTTCAAAGTTACCCCCTTCATCCTCTTCACCAATGTTCTCATCCTTTTCATACTCCATATCAGTTTCAAAATCCTTACCCTTTTCCTCCTCCACATCATAGTGCACCTCTGTATCCACATTATCTGTGTCAGCTCTCCTTTTTTGTGGGTAGATGCATTAGGTTGTTCCGAATCCGAATCCGAATCTTTGCCGCTCTCAAAGATATGTACATTCGTGATCAGAGGGTCATCTTTGGCTGCCCTAGCCTTGTCCTTCAGATGTTCATAAATGAGCAATATAAGCCCCTGATGGGCTATAGGGTAAGAGTTAGGATTTTTAGCGTGGTCAGCAAGACTCTCATTCAGAGAGGACGCTAAATAAAAAGGCAGGGATATTTTGGCCCCATGACGGAAGTGGTTCAAAATAGCAAAGTGATAGTTATAGATTTTTGTAAATCTACCATCAATAGTTAAATACTCCATTAAAACCCTTAAAGCTTTTTAAAAGGGCTTTACCTAATGGGGAATGTTATAGGAAATGTTGTCTTTCTTCACAAGCTTGCCCTTCTCATCCTCCAATTTTGGGAAGATTTTGAACGCTTCAGCTGCATACTTTCGATCTCTATAAAATTTGGTGCCCTCCATCTGCAGACCCATGACCTCTGCGACTAGGTTCTCATCAATTTGCCATATCTCCCCGAATAGGGTAACTCTGTTGTTACTCCAGCCTCTGGAAAAACCGTGAGAAATAGAATTTCTGCTTCCATGAAGCTTTTCCATATAGTCAACAAAGCCATATCTGTGAAGTCTTCTCCAAACTTTTCGTTCACTCTTCCAATTTTCACATCTTGGGGGCTCATTCCTCTTTAAATTACCACCCATTTTGAGCTCCAGGTAGAAGTACCAGCAGCTATAATTCACAGTCCGCAGAGGAAACCCCAAATGCTTGTAAATTCTAGAGTTACTGAACAGAGACTCCTTTGTTGTTTTGAAACTTATGTTTATGGCCGCACAAACCCGGTAATTATGATTATAATCTTCCTCACGCATATGATCATGGAAATGATGCCAAAAAGCACTCATTAACTGGCAGTTAATCCGCCCCCAAAATCTGTCTTTGAAATTTGTTTCCCAAAATATAATCATGATATTAACTTGACCCATTGATACGATCAAAATATAATTGCTCTTTAACCTCCCTTTTACAATGAGTCTTCAATATATTTAACATCATTCTCTAAATTGACCCCTTCATTAGCTAAGAGATCCACTACCTTATTGCCTTCTCTTAGAGTATGGGTTATGCTACTACTAACATAGTTATTTAACAAATATTTAGCACTTTTAACTAAGTAATATTCCAAGAAACGGGGCTTGTACCTTTGAGGGCTTGGATGATGTTTAAGGAGTCCCCTTCGAGCCAGATTTTTTTGAATTTGAATCCCTGAGCAAGCTGGAGGCTTTTTAGCATGGCCAGAGCTTCAGCCACATGATTATTTTGGACCCCAAAAGGAGAAGCAAAAGTTGCAATGCAGACTCCTTGAGCATTTCTGATAACTCCTCCACCACTAGACTTCCTAGGGTTGCCCTTAGCCGCCCCATCGAAATTCACCTTTATCCAATCATGATTAGGAAAGCGCCAAACAATATTATCTCTCCTATTCTTATTGTCAGATCTACAGACTTTATGTATTAGGTTCCATTCAATGAGGATATCTTTTTCCATATCATTCATATCAGTAACAAACCATTGCTTATTGTTCTTGTGAGGAATATTGATGTTCTCTTTTATGGCCCTGCAGATTTTTTCAAAAACCACCTGAGAGTTACACTTAGCTTCCCTAAATATTTTGTTATTTCTTTCTTTCCAAATGCCCCAGCAAATCTTGGGGAGGGTTAAGGACCAAAGGTTCTTGATAAGCTGGCATTTAGTGGGGAAATTCCATTGCCAGATAATATCCTTGATACTCTTGTTCATAACCCAACTAACTTTCCATTTCTCTGACATTTTACACCAAATTTTCCAGGTAAAGGAGCAGTGAAAAAAGAGATGATCAACTAATTCTTCCTCTTTCTGGCATAGCTCGCATCTATTAGGGAATTTGAAACCTCTTCGGACCAAATTGTCAAGAGTAAGGATACTATTGTGAGAAGTAATCCAAAAGAAAATATTGACTTTAGAGATCAGAATGTTGTTCCAAACTTTACTCCAAATGAGATTACCGATCTAAGAAAAAGTGTTTTTGTAGGCTGAAGCAATCGTAAATTCACCTCTAGGATTACTTTTCGAGAGAAAAACATCATCATAGTCTTTGTTAAGGGAAAATGACAGCAGCTCCTTCTGGAGTAAGGAAAATCCAGAATGTATAACATCAAGCCTCACCCATTTGTCCTCCTTCCAGTAGTCACACACCATAAGCCCAAACCTCCTTTTACATTCCTCAATAACTTGACTGTTGTCTTGATCATAAAGAGCTTCATTCTTCATCCAAGGGTCCTCCCAAAACCTTATTTTGTCACCTTTTCCAAGGACCCATCTAGCTCCAGCTTTGGCCACTTTTATGGATTTGATAATACTATTCCAAATGAAGGATCCAACACCCCTTGGATAGGCTGATTCTGAATATATTTATCAAACCATATTTGATTCCAATATTTCCTGGTATCATAATCTCTCCATAATTGTTTTTCTAGAAGAGCTTTGTTAAAGGTTTTTAGAGCTTTAATCCCCAACCCTCCTTTGTTCTTTGGTCTACAAACTTTGTCCCAAGCAACCAAGGATATCCTCTTTTTTTTTTCAAATCCTGACCATGAAAATCTCTTCTGGATTCTTTCCAATGCTTCAGCAAATTTAGCCGGGATACCAAATAAACTGAGGACATAAACAGGGAGGTTCTGGAGTGTAGCTTGAAGGAGCTGCAATTTCCCAGCCTGAGATAAAATAGAACCTTTCCACCCAGCTAGTTTTTTGTTGAATTTATCAATAATCATGTAGACACCCAAAATTGTCCAGTCTTATTTATTTAATTATCTAAGCTTAATTCTTCTATTAATTAAATAAATCTTTATTTATTTAATTAATTCATTTATCCTCTTCTAGCCTTATTTCTCATTTAAATAAATACATTTATTTATTTAAATTATCCCTTTTCCTAAATTAAATAAATATCTTATTTATTTAATTATCCCACTTCCTCTATTAATTAAATAAATCTTTATTTAATTAATTCATTCATTAGCCTTTTCTACCCATGACACATGTCATTCATCTCTTAATTCATACACTACCTACCCCTTTCATTATTTTATTATTTCTTTTACCTACCCTCTAACCATAGCCGACCTCCTTTTACACCTCTCAATCTTATCCCTCCATTTCATTTAGTGTCTTCTATATAAGGAGATGCTTCTTTCATTTTCAGACCCTAATCAATCAACCTAAGGACCTAACTATTTGATCAATCGATTACTTGGCATATGCGATCCTACTTGCAACCACATTCCATTCTTTGTTGAGCTCTTGTGCACATAAAATCTGAGAGCAATTATATCAAGCAAGATCAATGGAGATAGGAAGAATGGAGATCCAAACCCTATTGGACATGTGATGGTATAATCTTTGTGATTTCATTTGATTTGCATTGTCTTAGGTAATCTTCATATGTTATGGTGGATCTTTGTTGTTGTTAGGCTAGGGTTTTGTGGTTGAATTCATTTAGTCTTTCAATATCATTATTATTGTTATCCATTTTCACCATATACATTTTGGCACGCCCGGTGGGACTCTTGTCCCTTTTGCATTTAACATCCTTGTTGTAGATTTTGTGTTTTGAAGTTGCAGATCTGACATTTTCGACAGTATTTTGATATTTTCGCGTCTGCGTACTTTCGGATCGCATTTTTGATTTTCTGGCGCGTCTGTGATATCTGGAATCGCGTCTATATCCTCGACAATATTTTATTTTGCAGATTCTGAAAACCGCGTCTGTGTTCCTCAGTCGCGTCTGCAGTGTTTTTAGATGCGTCTGTGTCCAGAAGTCGCGTCTGGATTTTGGAGCCGTGTTTGTATCTCACAGAAGCGTGTCTGCGTCAGAGAGTCGCGTCTGTGTCGAAGGTAACCGCGTCTATGTGCATTGGTTTCATTTTTTGGAGTTTATTGATTTAGTTTTTGGTCTTGCATTTAATGTTTCAGATCCGGTTTATTTTGAGCTAACATTTTCAGATCTAGCTAACGAAATTGGTGCAGCTTGTCTTGAAAGCAAAATCGTTTGGTTGAAGGCCCCTATTTTCACAAAGTCTTTTGGATTTAAAATTTACCTAACTTGTGTGCTTGCAGAAAGGGGTGATTATTTCAAACAATCCAAACTACTAATAAATCTTTATTGCAGGTCCTTGGCAAGGGTTTTTGGATTTTTATTGTGTGCCTTGTTTTCATAGACTAGTAAACACTTCAATTGGTGCACTAAAATTGAATCATTATCTTTTGTGTCTTGAGCAATAGGCTCTTTTTGTTTAATCTTTAGAGGTCCTGTCTTCCCATGTGGTCTTTAGGACTACTAGTGAGAAGATAACGACCCAAGTGGTAGCAAAAGAAAAGCCATCTTCTTCCAAACCACTATAAATAACTGTATTCATGGTGAAAACTATGAATAACGTGTGCTGATTAGTTCATACCAACACTATGTCTCCTCATAAACCCGTTTGATCAAATTTATTTGATTAGTTGTAGGGCGTAACCCCTACCGACTAGGAGCCTTCTGTATTTACAGAGCTGAAAGTGTCGCATGTATGGCCACATGAGCGGATGCCCTTACTAGCACCTTTTTGTTTTAGAAGCCCAAATCCTTCTAGTTGTTGGGGCAAGAGGTCGGACCTCTGGTAGTGGCCCACACACATACGGTTCTTAGTAGAGATACAAAGTTTGCCACAGGGAGTTTTCGTGGGGACTGATGCTTGGCTGACCCGAGAAGTGAGTGCCGAGGGTGGAGCCAGTGAGGTCAAGCATCTAAGTATCCGCTTTGAATAGCGTAGCCTCGGGGGTAAAACCCTATGTGGGATCAACAATTATTATCTTGGCCAGCCATAAGAATTGTGCTTGACTTATTTTAAACATTCAAAACATTCAAGACCAAACAGCAAAACATTGTGTCTTTTGTGTCTTCAAGTGTATGCAAAACATTTTTACATCAAACAACACACTTTTCTTGGAGTCATTTTGAGTCTAGACACTTGCAAACATTGGGTCTTCATCAACACTGTGTCCTCTTGTCAAGAAAAACAGTCAAACAGTCAAATTTGGTTACAACAAAAATGACTTCACAGATTGGAAAAAATTGCACAAATTTTGCAGAAACGCGTCTGTGTCTAATATAATAGCGTTTGTGTTGTATAACCGCGTCTGTGAAGGGTAGAAACGCATCTGTGTTTCCAGAATCAACAGTTCACTTTACAAAAATCCTAGAAGCGTGTCTATGTTAAACAAAACCACGTCTGTGTTAGGAAATCGCGTCTGTACAGTATACAGGCTAGTCTGTGTTCAGAATTGAAAGAACTTTTACAGTCCAGCAAACAAACACAGTCAGTTTCAGAATTCTTGAGCTTCCTAGGTCATTTCTCCAGGGTTTCATTTAGCATTCAACCTGTCTTTGGGTCTCACACAGTTCATCATTGCTTTACATCTTGCATTAAATTTACATTTGTCTAAACTTGAGTCAAAAGGTCACTTGCTTGTCCTCATCATACTTTGTCAACACACTACATACAACAACATTTTGCTAAGTGGTCCCTCATCAAGGTCTATCACCTTTGGGTCTCATTTGGTTTTACTTAGAGTCAAGGTCAACTTACCTCATCAAGAGAAACTATCCTCTCTTTGGAAGTCACACCTACTCTACTACATACATACTTGGTCTTACACTTTGGACATTGCAAGTACATCTCAGAGTCATTTACATTCCATCCACTTCTTGGTCTTCCATACTTTTTCCATTTTCATCTGGTCTAACACATCTCGGTCAATACCTAGTTCATGGTTGAAACCCGTCTTCAAAGATCTAGGAGAGAAACTAAAGAGGCTCAAGAGTCCACAAACATGAGTTCTTATGAGTATGACAATGATATCTTTTTCAATTCCGATCATACTACATTACCTGACATGGATGCCTATAGAAACATTCCAAATGTTGAGAACATGGACACTACAAATAACAATGATACACACAATGACAATATGGACAACTTTTCCGTACATTCAGCAGATGTAGAAGAATCCATTATGGACCCCTGCTTCAATTGATTAATTGAGGAAATAATGAGGAGAGATAGACAATACTTCTTACAAATGATGGCACAAAGTGGAGCCAAGATACCTCGTGATTTTGACATGTCCCAAATAATGGAAAATCGACCTTTGCAACAAACTCACTCCAACATGGATCAAAGGAGACCTAATAGTGGAGGCAATAAAGGACCACATATGGTACCTGAATCACCATCATCTTTGTTTCAAAAACCAGAGGTCCCACATACACATGGTCAAGCATATGATACTCACCTTCGCAGACCATTATGGAAGTCTTATGCAGAAAGATATGCTCAATCACATACCAATGCTAAGGATCAACCACCAAAGCAATTGGATATTCAAAGGCATGCTCAAAATTTGGACACAAGGAAACCTCGTGTCAAATTTGGGGGTAACACATTAGAACATGACATGCCTGTAGAGTATGGTATACATGGACAAAATAGATATGGCGTTCCTCAACATGAATCTATACCAAGTGGTCCATATATGCAACATCACTATAGACCTCCTCCATATGAACATGTGTATGATCAATATCATCCATATATGCAACATGCTCCTCCTCCAATTGGTGCCTCAAGCATGGGGTATGGTCCAAGAAGTTGATCTCCACCTAAGAGCAATTTGGAGCAACAAATCAGGGACTTACAAAAGAAAATGGAGGACATAAATACACCAAATCCAACATACACAATGAGAGACATATGTCCTTATTCATTTGACAAGAGCATTCCAATGCCTCCTTTTCCTACACACTTTGTGACGCCTAAATTTGATAAGTATAGAGGAAAAGGGGATCCTAAGGCACACATAAGACAGTTTTTCACAGCTTACATTGAGGTAGCAGTAGAAGAGACATATTTGATGAGATTATTCCCACAAAGCCTAGGCGGTCAAGCTATGGAATGGTTCTCCCAACTTCCACCTGGCATTAAGTCATGGGGTGACCTAGCAGAGGCATTTATCCAAAATTTCTCCTACAACATAGAGACAGACATATCAGTCACTACTTTGTGCAACACCAAGCAAAAAGAGGGAGAGTCTTTTGCATCATTTTTACAAAGATGGAGAAATCTAGCCAGTAGATGCTCTTGTGAAATTCCACAAAAACAAATGGTAGAGATGTTCACCCAAAATGTTAACAAGGACATTGGTTATGACCTAAGGAAAGCTTGTTTGTCCACCTTCAAGGACGTCATTGAAAAAGGCTTAGCAACAGAGAAGGTCCTAATTGAACAAGGAGTCATTAAGATATTCAAGGAAAACAAAGATGATTTTAAAGGAAAAGATAAGCCAAGATTTTGGAACAAAAACAAGAACACAGTCAATGATGGTGTTGTTGATGCCAATACAGTGCAACCCAAATTCATTTTTTTCCGGATCAAGCTCTACAAACAATCAAGTGAATACTCAAACAACTTCTAGATCACAAAGGAAGTACACTCCATTGGGAGAACCACTTGAGTCAGTTTTCAAAAGGCTAGTGGCAAACAAGTTAATCACAATTCCAGATTTTCCTCCATATGAGCCAAAGGTCAAACCAAATTGGTGGAATGATGACGAATATTGTGAATTTCATAAGAGCAAGGGTCATAAGACAGGAAATTGCCATCGACTAAAGAACATCATACAAGATCTCATTGATAGAGGTGACATTGAGATTGAAGGGCACTCATCCAATCAAGAACATGAAATGTTTAAGGAACCATTCCCAAAACATGACAAGGGAAAAGCTAAAGACACAGATGACCAAACCAACTATACCAGAGCAACCTATAACTATGATTCAACTATCAATCACATTTCGATGGACAATTATGTCTCTACCATTATCATCAAGGACAAAAACCCTGAGAATTCCACCCAGAGACCCAAGATTGTCCTAAAAGGTGTTGGATCTTCTTCTGAACCTACCTCTGAATGTCATGTTACAACCCATCGAGGTAAATTCACTTTGCAAGGTGCTCCAGCCAAAAACACCGCTTCTTCATCAACCAAGCCTAAGTATGACCTTGTAGAACAGTTAGGGAAGACACCCGCGCTCATCTCCATCCTTGAGCTCTTACGCATATCCCCCACACATAAGGCCATTCTTGACAAAGCCTTGAGAGACACTGTCGTTCCTACTGATCTGAATGTGGACCAGTTTCAAGCCATGGTGGGATACCTTTTCGTTCCACATTCCCTTACATTCATAGAAGCCGACGACGCCTTCGTAAGTCAGCCACATAACGCACCACTACACATTGAAGCCTTCATACACAAACATCGAATAAAACGAGTCCTGATAGATGGAGGAGCTGGTCTAAACATTTGTACATTGAACACAATTAAACAATTGGGATATTCTGATAAAGCTATGAATTCTACAAACAAAATCACCATCAAGGCATATGATGATGAAGAGTGTTCATCCAAGGGCACAATCACCTTACCTCTCAGAGTTGGGCCAGTTACGAAGGATGTGGTTTGTCAAGTCCTAGATCTAGATCTCACTTACAACATATTGCTAGGACGTCCTTGGATTCATGAAATGAGGGCAGTCTCATCTACATATCACCAATGCATTAAGTTTCCTCACAATGGAGTGAAGGTAATAGTTAACGGTGATCCTAATCCGTTCATATACTGCAATAACCTGAGATCAAAAACTAACACCATCATTCCCAGTAATCACGAAGCTGTTCCTTCTTCGGCATACATTGATCCTGAGTCATTAAAACCTTCGACATCAAAACAAGGTGAGCTTAAAGGCAAATTTCATGACAAGGGCATGGGGGAATACACTTTAAATCAAACCATGTACTTACAACAAGTCATGAGTTCCCCAAAAGAATATGGAAGACCACATCCTAACAAGCAAGTATCCATCATTGTACTCAAATGGGACCCTACTACCTTTCAAAGATGGGGCGAACTGGAAGAGGAAGACTTATACAAAATGCTTTACAAAGACATTGAAGATGATACACAAGATCACATCAGTCTACCATGTGAGAAATATGGCAAAGGTTTCAAGATCCTACAAAAATTTGGGTATGATGGAAAAAGCCCTCTTGGGTTACGAAAGGAAGGCATCATTGAACCTTTACAACCTAAATTGACATTCAAAAGGGAACGCTCGAAGGGACTCAGTTTCCTGACTTCCAAGGTCCATACTCAAAGGACAGAAGAAGCCTTACAAATCAAAGCTGCCAAAATTCAAAAGGAGGATCGCTATTCCATAGACTCCAACGAATGGGAATGGGGTTCAGATAAATCCTCCAGTGACTACGAGCTCACCGAGACATTCAGAGAGCCAGATGAACCCACAGAAGAGGAGGAATTTTATAAAAGATTCAAAGTTGGTCAAGAAACAACCCATGAGGATTCCACACAGTCCTTGTCTCAAGGTCCTAGGTTGAAATCACATAGGATGAGAAAACCTGTCCCGGAATGCACTACTAATGATGATAATTTGGATTCATTCGTGATCGCGACTGATGAGGAGAATGCCATCAATGACCTCGATAATTACCTTGACACACCTGAATATAACTGCATCTTCACTCTTAGCCCCGCTAACTTCGAAGACATTAAAGGCCTTCCCCTGGTTCACCACCAACTCATTGACTGGGATCATGAAGGACCTGCACAGTTTGACACATTCCAAAATGATGAAGCTTTTATTGACTATCTTGGCATACGAGATGATCTTCCCCCTGGGGACCATAAAATGGGATACACTGTAGAACTCAATAGTGTGGCATATTTTGGTGAGGGCGTCGGACCTTCCAGTCGCAAAAATGTGAAAATAAGAACAAACCAAGGGTCTTATGGCGAAAACCACACTGTGGCACTGTCTGACCCCAAAAAAGTAAAAAGAAAGGACGTATCTGAGGGCGAAAACCTCTCTGAGGCACCCGAAGATGGAAGGCTCGACATTCTCCTAGCATCATATGAGGAAAAGTCATCCATGTTGGTAGAGGAGACTATCAAAACAAACATTGGTACAGAAGAGGTTCCACACAACATATTCCTGGCTCAATCGTTGACGGAGTCAGAAAGGTCAAAATTCATAAGTTTCTTCAAAGAACGACAAATCAACTTTGCATGGTCATATGCTGATATGCCTGGATTAGATTTGGATTTAGTAATGCATCATTTGATAGTTAAACTGGGGGCAAAAGTAGTGAAACAGAAATTAAGAAAGATGCATCCACAAGTCGCATTATTGGTCAAAGCAGAGCTTGAGAAATTATTGGACGTTGGATTCATACGCCCAATTGATTATCCTGAATGGATCTCCAACTTAGTGCCTGTCAGTAAACCAAATCGCAGCATCAGAATATGTACAGATTTTAGAGACATCAACAAATCTTGTCCTAAGGATGACTTCCCATTACCAAATATTGACTTGATTGTCGATCTCATAGCAGGTCATGAAATGTTATCATTGATGGATGGATTCTCTGGTTATAATCAAATAAAGATCTCGTCCGAGGATCAACATAAAACATCATTCACTTGTCCTTGGGGAACCTTCTGCTGGAATGTCATGCCCTTCGGGCTAAAAAATGCAGGTGCTACATATCAAAGAGCCATGACTATTATCTTTCACGATCTCATGCACGTAACTGTGGAAAATTATGTTGATGACCTCTTGGGCAAGTCAATAGACAGAAATACACATTTGGACATACTTTCAGTCATCTTTGATCGGTTGGAAAAATACAAAGTAAGATTAAACCCCAAGAAATGTGTCTTTGGAGTAACCTCCGGGAAGCTCCTAGGATTCATTGTATCAAAAAGAGGAATCGAAGCTGATCCAGCAAAAGTCAAGGCCATCCTAGAGATGCAACCACCAAGAAATATCAGTCAACTTCGGTCTTTACAACGGAGACTCCAGTCCATACGAAGATTCCTAGCGCAACTTGCAGATAAGTGTAATCCTTTTCAGCACTTGCTACATAAAAACATTAAATTCAAATGGGATGATAACTGTCAACAGGTTTTCCAGACACTCAAAGATTATCTTTTGAATCCACCAGTTCTGATGCCACCAGTTCCAGATCAGCCTCTGTTACTATACATATCAAATACTCCAACAACACTGGGGGCACTCTTAGCACAACAAATTGCTGAGGGCAAAGAAAAAGCAGTATACTATATCAATCGCACATTGGTGGGATATGAGCTAAACTACACACCAATTGAGCGTTCATGTCTCATCGTGGTCTTTGCTTCATAGAAATTATGACATTACATGCTCACTCATAAGACTAAGTTGGTTGCAAGAATCGATCCATTGAAATACCTTCTTAATAAAGAGACACTTACTGGGCGACTAGCCAAATGGGTAATGATCTTGAGTGAATTCGACATCGAGTATGTGGACAGAAAAGCAATAAAAGGACAAGCCATCGCAGATCAATTAGCGGATGCTCTCATGATAGATGATGTTCCTCTAAGTTCAGAATTTCCAGATGAATCCATTTTAACAATGTCACATGTAAAGCCATGGCAACTGTACTTCGACGGCTCATACACACAGCATGGGACAGAAGCTGGCATCCTCTTTATAACTCCTCAAGGGGATTCTATACCAAAATCATATTGCTTATCATTTCCTTGCACTAATAATATAGTGGAATATGAGGCATTAACAACTGGATTACGGATTGCAGTTCAGTGGAAGATCCAGGAACTTCGTGTTTTTGGGGACTCTCAACTTGTAATCCATCAAGCAACTGATGATTACCAAACAAAAGATGAAAAATTAATGCCTTACAAACAAATGGTGGATGACCTGAAACAACATTTCACAAAGATATACTTTGAGCAGATACCAAGAGAGCAGAATCGAGCCACAGATGCCATGGCTAAAATTGCTTCACCGATTGATCTACCTCCAAATGAGACCCGCTATGAGTTCTTGGTGGATAACCTTTTGGTTCCTTCATATGAAATCATTCCTACTGAGATGATATGTGTCATCGGTCCTGAGTCCCAGTTATATGGTTCCATCTTCACATACCTTCGTGACAATACCCTACCTCCTGGTCTATCCAATAACCAACGTCGCACTTTCATTCGCCAATCCTCTCGATATGTCATTTTAGCTGATATCCTATACCGACGAGGTCTAGATGGCACTCTTCTTAGATGTTTAGAAAGCGATGAAGCTCATATTGCGTTACGTGAAGTACATGAAGAGATATGTGGTCCACATGCTAGTGGTCCTACCTTAGCCAAGAAACTCATCAGGACTGGATATTACTGGCCCAATATGGAAAAAGACTCATATCAGTTTGTCAAGAAATGTAAGCAATGTCAAATTCATGGAGACCTCATACATGCGCTAGCGCAAGAACTTCAACCAATTGTGTCTCCTTGGCCCTTTTGTTAGTGGGGACTCAATCTCATAGGCAAGATTCACCCTCCTTCTTCTAATGGTCATAAATTCATTATCACTGCCACAGAGTATTTCACAAAATGGATTGAAGTCATGCCTCTCACACAAGTCACTGGAAAACAGATTGCTACGTTCATCCTCAACTATATCATTTGTCGATACGGTATTCCTATTTCCATTATCACTGATAACGGGTGTCCCTTCAAAAATCAGGATGTTCGTGAACTTTGTGACCGCTTCCATATTACCCCCAAGGTAATGGTCAAGCTGAGGCGTCTAATAAGACAATCCTTAAGATCCTAAAAAAGAAAGTCGACGACGCTGGCCATAATTGGCATATCCAACTTAATCCTACACTTTGGGCATACCGCACGAGTGTTCGCACACCTATAGGAGCTACACCCTATTCACTTGTCTATGGCGCTGAAGCCATCTTGCCTATTGAGGTCGAGCTACCCTCTTTACAAGTCTCTTTGCAAAACATTGTCAGTGATGAAGACTATAGGGTCTTTCGCTTACAAGAACTTGAACTATTGGATGAACGAAGACAAACTTCTTTTAATCATCTCAAAGCTTACCGACAACGAATGAGTCGCAGCTACAATCACAAGGTCAAGCCTCGCACATTTGAGGTAGGTAATTTGGTTCTCAGAGAAAACCCCAAAAATCAGCAAGACAGAGAGAAGAAGGGCAAGTTCGAACCAAATTGGCTTGGTCCTTACATCATTATAGCAGCATATGGATCTGGGGCATATCAGCTCTCAACTACAGAAGGTGAACCTTTGGAGGATCCTATCAACAACATGCACCTTCGCAGGTTTTACACATAGCTCTTCAGAGTATCCTAATTTCAAAAAACACAAAAAAAATTCAAAAAATACAAAAATACAAAAAAAAATTAAAACAAAAAAAATCGTTACTTGGTGAAAACCTGGCAAACAGACGCCTTGTGACACAAAAAACATTGAAAAATCGAAAAAAAGTAAATAGAAATAATTTCGTCCAATGGTGAAAACCACTTCGATGGCGCCCTGGGCAAGTACCATGGTGAAAACTGGGTCACCAATGCCATGTGTAGAGACATTGCTCCTCTCTCCTTCAGGATTCACTTTCATCCTTTCACTTTGCACACACTCACAACCTATTCGTTCATAATAAACTTACCCATTCCCATCATGGCTTGTTATTGATCTACCCAAGATTGGTTAGCCATTCATAATAAACCTCCCTTTTCACCTCCCTTTCCATCCATAATAAATCAGATCCTATCTGTGGCTAAGGCAAATCCTACGTCTAGTGATGGGTGTGGAACTGAGAACATCACATGTTTCGAGGAGTACAGTTTCTTTCAGCTTCCTTCAGTCTATCCGCGCACAATCCGCAATAAAGCAGTATCTGCATCGCCAATCCGCAATAAAGTTCCGTCTTCTCCGCAATAAAGTATCAGTTTCATGGATTCAGTCAGTTTCAGATGAGACACAACAGCAACAATGGGCTTCAACAAATCAAAATCTTTCAACAGACTCAGACAACATATGGTTCAGTGTTATCTATCCTTTCTGTGAAAGTAAACATTGTGACCACGATCAAATAAGACTTATACAAGTGACAAGAGACACTAAATTTGAGGACTACAGTGGATGTTGGTGTCGAGTCTTGGTTTTCTTTTGATTTTATCTTTTTGGTGACATGTCTATTAGCTTTTCCAGGATGTCTCTGACTAGAGATTTTTATCTCCAGGATGTCTGACTAGAAAGGCGAGGATGGGGTATCGTCACCTATTTGTATTTTCTATCTGTGGATTGTCTCTTAGTAATGCTATGACTTGTCCAAGGATATGAGGACACTGCGAGTCTAGTATGAACTGGGGCATTCCTTGTTTGTGACTGTCTTATCTCCATGCAAACAGGTACAATGACTTTCTGGGTCGAACATATGCCTCGATTGTCATAACCTACTTGCCATACTAAAGCTCAATGATGATAACGCACAAGAAACTCTTTCACTTTCATATCTTCTATCTTCCATCCCCCTTTCTTGATTGACTTCCATCGTCCTTCTCGAGTTCGCGTAGCCTGCTATCACATGACTGAGTATAATGACACACCCAAAACATTTGCATTTCATGTAGTTGCACCTGCATTACCACAATATAAGCATTTCATACATACATATAGATATCACAACTGCATCACATCCTACACACAACACCTGTTAGCACAATTTACATTTGCATTATCATATTCCTCTGCATTCCATACATTCACATTTGCATCAGGCATACACATATAAAACATAAAAGAATAAAAATATTGCATGTCATCATGTACATATTTGCATCCATATCATAAGCATCACATAAGAACATCTCATCACATAAGTACACATGCATATAGTTGTCGCAAAGAAGAATCATCTCATATATATAAATCAAAAGTGTCATGATACAATGATGTCAAAATCATATGGCTACAATCACCCGCAGGTGTCTATATCATCATACAAAAATGATACAATACTGATACATAGGGAGCCCTCTATGGCTATGATGAACTCCCTCCCTCAGAGCCGCCTGGCCTCAACGAAATCTGAGCCCCCAAAGGACCCGCCCTAGGATCATCCCTCCTATCTCCTCTATCTGGTGGTGGTGGAGGACCCATAACCCCACCACTAGACGCCTGTCTCCTTCGACTCCCTCCCGTAGCTATCATTGTTTGCGATGGTCTATGGAAGCTCCTTGCCCGCTGATCAGCTGGCACTGCACCATAATAGAGATCCCGCTAGTAGGCAATCTCCTACCCTGCCCGTAGGACGTAGGCATATCCAGCCCCTGTGTCCTCTGTCGCCTGCCTCCCAGCCCTTAGTGCTATCTCAGCCTCTGTGTAGCGCTGAATGGCCTAGTCCCGCTCCCACTCAGTATCTCTGAGCCGCCTCCTAAGTCTATCCCTCTCCCTCTCTAGGTCTTGGATCTCATCTGCCTATCCCTTGCAGATCTCCCTCAGCTCAGTCAGCTCATCCTCCTCCGCCTCAACCCTTTGTGGCTCTACCTGTGACTCCCCCTATACGGGTGCCTACCCCTGTGCCTGTGCCTGTACTAGTGGCTGTACCTGTACCTGTCCCTGTCGCTGCACCTGTCTGGGATGCTGTGCTGCTGGCACCTATAGCGGTAATCCACCGCGACCCCTCACCACCTGAGCTTGCCTGTCCTCTCCACCCTCCCTCCGCGGTGCCACCCTCCTCTCTCCAACTGCCCCCCTCCTCCTCCGTCGACCTCTACCCCCATCATCTCCATCATCATCACCATCCCCACCACCATCTCCATCTAATGGCTCTCCTAGATCTGTCAGGTGTGGGAATGGATGCTCGGCCCAATATGCTGTATACTCTGCATCCATGCCGGCATCCTCGATATCTGGCCATATGCCCCAGGGTAAGGGCATCATCTCCACTAGCTGTGTAACAGTCTGATCATATGATAGTAGTGGCCCAAACTGTGCCTGATCCCTGACCGTCCGTGCATACATGCCTGAACCCCGGGGCATCCGCTGGATCCTGCCAAACTGCCTGCCCACCCTGTCAACTAGCTGCCTCTCCAGTACATAGGGCGTCCGTCCAATCAGATACCTGCTCCGGAAGGTGTAAGGTAGCTCTACTGCATCATCCTCCCACTGCTCGCATCCCAGATACGACCTCCATATAACCATATCAATATCATCTATAACCCACCGCCAGTGCTCTAACCTGCTAATCTATGGCTGCGAGGTGATCATATCGTACAAATGCACGAAACTGCATCCATGACCTCTGCCCCTAAAGTGTATTGGTCGCATCACCGGTAGATGCTCATAGGCCCACACCTGTAACAATGTGACCCCGTAGCCCAATCCCACTGACCCATGGTACACAAACTGATGTAGCTCGTAATATAAGTGTGCCAGCACGCACGGTCCCCAGGCATATCTGGTATGCTATGTCACCAGTATCTCCAATGCACCTCCCCAGCCCACAACCAACCCTTGTGTCGCTCTATCCGGACACAAGAACCCACTGATTGCTCCTCCTATCACTGCTGGTAGTGCCAATCCTGTTTGTGTCATGGTATCCCATGCCACATGCCTTGCCCTCATCTCCAGTCCTGGGTCCCGGAACACTCATCTCAGGGCCTCCCTGTCTCCATCTCGATCGTAGGGAATCAACTCCCCGTCGATCGGTATCCTCAGGATCCGGTATACATCCTCTAGGGTGACTGTCATCTCACCCATCGACAAATGAAACGTGCAAGTCTCGGAGTGCCACCTCTCCACCAGTGTAGTCAGCAGTCCCATGTTCGTCCAAAACTCAGGCACATACAGAATATGTCTCAAACCCATAGCCTCAATAGCCGCTTGGTCCTCAAAGGTCAACTCAGGTTGCAACCTCTGAGTCGATGGGAATCTCTCCCGTGACTCCAACATAGGCAAATACTCCTGCAGTCAAGCAAATCAATCATGTCAGTCATAGTGGCATTCATTGTTCATCACAAAATGTTACTTTTTATTTAAGTGCATATGGTACTCTATCCCAGTGACATTCCCTATTCATCACAAAGTGTTGCTTCTATCCTAGTGGTACTCCCTGTTCATCACAAAGTACTACGTGTTTGGCACTCCCTGTTCATCACAAAGTGCTGCTCACATTTGCACTCCCTGTTCATCACAAAGTGCTCCTCACATTTGCACTCACTGTTCATCACAAAGTGCTGCTTATATTTTAGTACTCCCTATTCATCACAAAGTACTATATCCTGGTACTCACTATTCATCACAAAGTGCCTTGATCTATCCTATCCTAGGGCCTTTGCTTGAGTGAATCCTCTTGAGTAGTTTCCTAATTGGCAACATATGTTCTATCACAGAATTATCAATCCTAGCCCTATTTGCAATCCTAGTCTTCCTTAGAGGACCTGTTTTAGTGTATCCTCTCAGTAGCTTATCTAATCGATAGCGTATGTTCATCACAGAATTGCCGATTTAACCTAGAAGACACAAATTCACATTTTTTGACACAAACGCGCTTTCCTGACATAAACGCGCCTGTTTTACACAGATGCGCTTGAAGCACACAAATGTGCCTATGCTCTGCATAGACGTGTCTGGAAGACACAGACGTGCTTGCCTAGCATAGACGCGCCTACACAGCGCAGACGCGGCCGCATTTTGCACAAACACGTTTTCCAGCACAGACGCGCCTGGAACCAACGTAGACGCGCCTAACGAGCACAGACGCGCCTAGAACCAACGTAGACGCGCCTGGACGTTTTTGACATTTTTTGGACCCTAACCTAGAGCGCATTTATTACCCTATCTAGCATGCATTAATGACAACAATAAAAGCAACAAAGTACGAGGAGGTTTTGTGGTACTCACCGCCTCTCCTGCCTCTGCTGGCCTCTAGAATCGGCGAACGTGGTCAAATCTGTGAACAAAAGCCATCGCTATTGACTGCTGCTGCTCTATTTTCGCTCTGCACTCTGCTCTCGTGGATGTGTGGATGACAATGAGGATGTATTTTCCCTCGCGGTCTATCTTATAGACTACCCTAGCCCTAGCCCTCGTCTCCCGAGTCAGTCTTCATTATCTCGTGACTCTGTCACTTTATTCAGTCAGTCCATTCTATCCCTTTCTTTCTTATCGTGAGATTGTCTGCGATCTTTCCAAACATTTTCATCCAATCTCTCAAGGGGGCATATCATTCCCATCTTGGGGTAACTCTGTATCAGTTCATCTTATCTTCTTTGAAACAATGCGACAAGCCTCATTGTCTCAAAGAGGGGCAAAATGTAGACACCCAAAATTGTCCAGTCTAATTAAATAAATATATTTAATTATCTAAGCTTAATTCTTCTATTAATTAAATAAATATTTATTTATTTAATTAATTCATTTATCCTCTTCTAGCCTTATTTCTCATTTAAATAAATACATTTATTTATTTAAATTATCCCTTTTCCTAAATTAAATAAATATCTTATTTATTTAATTATCCCACTTCCTCTATTAATTAAATAAATCTTTATTTATTTACTTAATTCATTAGCCTTTTCTACCCATGACACATGTCATTCATCTCTTAATTCATACACTACCTACCCCTTTCATTATTTTATTATTTATTTTACCTACCCTCTAATCGTAGCCGACCTCCTTTTACACCTCTCAATCTTATCCCTCCATTTCATTTAGTGTCTTCTATATAAGGAGATGCTTCTTTCATTATCAGACCCTAATCAATCATCCTAAGGACCTGACTATTTGATAAATCGATTACTTGGCATATGCGATCCTACTTGCAACCACATTCCGTTCTTTGTTGAGCTCTTGTGCACATAAAATCTGAGAGCAATTATATCGAGCAAGATCAATGGAGATAGGAAGAATGGAGATCCAAACCCTATTGGACATGTGATGGTATAATCTTTGTGATTTCATTTGATTTGCATTGTCTTAGGAAATCTTTATATGTTATGGTGGATCTTTGTTGTTGTTAGGCTAGGGTTTTGTGGTTGAATTCATTTAGTCTTTCAATATCGTTATTATTGTTATCCATTTTCACCATATACAAATCATATTCCAAAAGGATTTTGGGGGAGTTAAACCCAAGGGAAGACCCAGATAGGTGGAAGGAAGCATGTCCACCTTGCAACCAATAATTTTAGCAATTTTCTGTTGTCTTATGACCAGAGTATTCATGAAGTATATAGCTGATATGTCCCAATTGACTTGTTGACTAGTAGCCAAAGCATAGGAATTAAGAGCAGTTTTGAAGGCCTTAACCTCCCTAAAAGAAAAATATCCCATTAGGATAGTATCATCAACAAACTGTTGATGAGAGCAAAAAACATTAGCAGATGAAGGTTGAAAATCTTTGATGGTTTTACTCAATTTCAGATTGTGAATCAATCTGCTCATGCTCTTAGCCAAAATGGTGAAGAGAAGAGGAGATATGGGATCTCCTTGTTTGAGCCCCCTTGATGTTTTAAAGAATTTTGTAAGAGATCCATTAATCAGAATAGAGAACATAGGAGTGGTGATCAACTCTCTGATAATTTTGGTTATCTTTTCATCAAATCCAAAAGCCTCCATGATTCTGAAAAGAACATACCACTCCACTCTATCATAAGCCTTCACCAGATCCAACTTTATCGAGAAGCCTTCTTTTTTAGCAGAATTGAGGGAATGAATGTTCTCATGCACAAGAATGATAGAGTCCAAAATCTGCCTGCCAAGAACAAAACCTTTCTGCTCCTCATAGATGATGAAGGGGAGAAAAGCCAAAATTCTAGTGGTCAAAACTTTGGATATGATCTTATAGAAAGAGTTACATAGACTTATTGGCCTAAATTTTCCCATAGAATCCGCCCCAGCAACTTTAGGGATTAGGGAAATAAACGTGGAGTTGAGTTCCTTAAGGATTCTTCTAGCTCCAAAAAATTCTTTGACCGCATTAACCGTGTCTTCACCCACAATATGCCAGAATTCTTGGAAGAAAAACATAGGGAAACCATCAGGACCCGGAGCTTTATGCCCTTGAAACGAAAAGACAACTTTTTTAATTTCTCTAGCAGACGGGATAGAAGATAGGGCCTTATTTTGAATAGGATTAATGATCTTAGGAATGATATTAACCAAATTGTGTTGGTGGGTATGATCAATGTCCTTGCTACTAGTGAGGAGCTGATTGAAGAACCTGACAACTTCATCCCTGATTTCCTCCTTATTAAGAAGAGTTTTGTCCTCTACAATAAGTCTTGAAATTCTATTCGCTGCTTTATGTTTTAAAGATGTCATGTGGAAAAATTTAGTGTTTCTGTCCCCAGCCTCCAGCCAGATCTCTCTGGATCTCTGCCTCCAATAGATTTCTTCCCTAGAAATAATGTTGTGGAGTTTGACTAGAACATCATCTTCCATGGCTTTGGAATACTTTTTATAGCCATCATTCTGTATTGAATTTTGGATCAGATCCAACTCCTCCTTTAGCTTTTTCTTTGAATCAAAAATATCACCAAAGACCTTCTTGTTCCATATCTTAATGTTGACTTTGATATTTTAAAGTTTTTTGGCAACTTTATACATGGCAGTTCCATTTACATCAATATTCCACCAGTTAGCAATAGATTTTTCAAGATTAGGGTGGGAAATCCACATCTTTTCGAACCGAAAAGGGAAGCTCTGATTATTCTTAAAATTCTCAGCAACAAAAGAGATGGGATAATGGTCTAAGCCAATTCTATTAATAACAGAAAGGGAGCATCTATGGGAAAGAATCCAGTCATTAGTGACAAGGGATCTATCAAGTCTTACCCGAATGAGATCTTCACCATCCCTTCGGTTAGACCATGTGTAAGATGCCCCATTGAGATCCATATCAATGAGAGCATTGATATAAATAAAGTTCATCAAGTCAGATCTGCTGTCTGGTTGAGCATGAATACCCCCATATTTATCAATGTCTTGCAGAGGAGTATTAAAATCTCCCATCACAACCCAGGTGTTCAAAGGGAAAGATTTTCTTTTTTGTTGAATTTTATCCCAGAATTTGCTTCTAGCAGATTTGGAGTTAGGGGCATAGATATTAGTAATAACAGATTCCTTTCCATCAAAGATGCTTTTAGCTTTCAGGGATAAAATATTGCCATTTACATCAATCATTTCTCCAGAGATGGTTTTCTTGTTCCAAAAAATTGCTACCCTTCCAGATGCTCCATTCGAGCTACCGCCACAAACTCCTCCAATTTTAAAGAAGTTTAATTTCTCCACTTTCTCTTTACTCATTTTGGTTTCCTATACTAGGATAATATCCAGATTTTGATCTCGAATGAGGTTCCGTAATATATCCTATTTATTGAGACCATTTAGGCCTCTGATGTTCCAAGATATTACCTTCATTTGGAAGTCTGAGGGTAGGATTCCTTTATAGTTCATTGCCTTCCATCAACTATGTTTTGCTTGCTCTCCTGGTCCTTATGCCATTTCGTAGTTTTATGTCTCGATGGGGATCTCGAAGCACCAAAATCAGCCTTGGACTCGGTTATGGTTTTCACCCCATTAAGGCCTCCTACCTTCTTAGTTTTTATTTTCTTTCCATTTCCTGTTATGTTTTCTTCTTGTTCCGCTCTAGGCTCATCTTGCATATTACTCCATAGTTCTCCTCGTTTATGGGATGATGTAGGCGTATCAACTCCAATATTTTGGAACAACGCATTTAAATTTACCTGAGGTGATCCAAACTTGTTGCTCCTTCCAAGTTTAATTTCATGTTCTTCAAATTCATCTAGGCACCGCTCATCTTTTTTTGATATGGAATCTTGAAAGGCCTCATGATGAGAGTCAGTGATATTCTCAATCTCACCATCTTCAAGTGTCTCTTCATTGATTTCATTCTCCTTCTCCTGTGTCTATAGAGCCTCAAAGGTATTGACTATTTTGATCTCAAACTCCCTGATTTCATTCTTTTTATTCTCCTTCACAGGGGGATTCTTAGGAAGGTCAATTCTATCTCCTTCTGATGGCTCTGATATATTGTGAGAGCTTCCACTTTTTCCTTCTAACTTGTTACCTTCTTTGTTATTATTCTTTTCTTTCCATGTTAGGATGGGTTTTACTAATCCTTTATCTTATCATCGTATCCATGCTAGTTTAAATCATATTAGATTTAATATCATGCATAACTAGGAATGCATTCATATTAAGTTGATCAAACATCCCTCATTCTTGGAGTTGTCATTCCTGAAGTCACTTTGCTCAGTGATTTGAGAGCAAAGGCATTGACTTGAGGGATCCCGTGAGATAGAGAACAATGGAACATCCCTTGGGGAGTTGAGCTATGCAATATAGCTCCATAACTTGCACCAAAAGTCCCATTGGTGTGTGGACCTTTTTGAAACCGAATTTTCCGTTTCTTTGCACCACTTTTCCCGCACATAATCACTAACCCTAACAATGATGTATACTCTAGCCCTAAACATAATCCTAACCCTAACTTTAAACTCTAACCCTAAACCCTAGCCCTAGCCCTAAGCTTAACATTAATATTAAACATGAAATAAACCTAACCCTAACCATATCCCTAACAATAATCCTAAGCCATAACCTTAACTATAATCATAATTCTAACCATGATATAAATCCTAGTCCTAACCTTAACTATGATGTAAACCATAACAATAGTCCTAATCCTAACCATAATCCCGACCAAACATCTAAATCTTAATCATAAACATAATCTAATCCTAACCCTAATCCTAACATTAATTGAACCATAATCATAACCCTAAAGTTATTGATTCATAAGCCTAATTAAACTCTAATATGAACCCTAACTATATTTAAAACTTTACCATAATCAAACCTCGATCAAGTGATAATATCCTTAATCTAGACTTTATTGAACCCTAAACCATAACTGAACCGTAAACTTAAATATAACCCTAGAATTGAATTCCGACCATTACCTAATCCTAGGCATAACTCTAACTATAGAATTAAAACCCAACTACAACTTCAACCTTAATCTAACCCTAATTGAATCTTGACCTAATCCAAACTCTAACACTTATTGAACCCCAATCCTAATTAAATTCTAGCCCAAACCCTAACCCTAATTAAAATTTAGTCCAAATTTAACAGTAACCCTAATGTAATTGAATTGTAAAGGTAATTCTAACCTTAATGAACTCTTCTATGAACCCTATCTGTAATTAAAAACTTACCATAATCAAGCCCTAACCTTGAGAATTTCCCTAATCTAGACCTAATTGAACCCAAAACCATAACCTAATCCTAATCTTCAACCTTAATCTAAAAATAATTGAAACCTAACCATAACCTAACCCTAAATTTAAATACAACCCTAAAATTAAGCTCTAACTACAACTTGAACCCTAATTTAACCATAACTAAATCCTAGCCTAAACTTAATCCTAACCCTAATTAGGCTTTAATCGTAATTGAACTCTAATTTTAATCTAACCCTCACCATAATAAAAACCTAATCATAATTGAACCCTAACTCTAATTAACTATAACCACAACCCTTAACTCTAATCCTAACCTAACCCTAAATTTAACTATAACCATAGAAATAGACCCTACCTACAACTTCAACCTTAAACCAAACCTAATATGAACCCTAACCCTTATTGAATCCTAATTCTAATTTAATACTAACCCTCACCCTCACCATGCCTTAACCTAATCAAAACCCTAATTAAACCTTGATTTAGACCTTAAAATCAAGCTTCATTATATAATCCTAACCCTCACAATGCCATGCTTTATCCTTAAACCATAACCCTATTTGAATACTAATTCTAATTTTAACTCTAACCATAATTAAACCCTAAATAAATTGTAATGATAAACCCAACCCTAACCCTCAAGATGTAAATCCTAATGCTAACAATAACCATAAAATTATAACCTTAAACCTAACCGTAACCCAAACCCTAAACTAACCCTAATCCTAACAATGATGTAAACCCTAACTATCATCCTAATCCTAATCCTAAACTCTATCCCATACCATAACCCTGATCCTAACCATGATTTGAACCCTAAACCTAACCATAATCCTAGGCCCTACCCTATCCATAATCCTAACAATAACCCTAATCATGGTGTAAATCCTAACCATAATGATAACCCTAGAAACCTAACCCTAACCATGATGTAAACACTAACATTAATCCTAACACTAACCTTTAACCCTAACCCTAACAATGATGCAAACCATAACCCTAACTATAATAAGTTAACATTAACCCTCAAAACCTGTTTTCCCTTAATCAAAACGTTAACCCTAACCCTTACCTGAACCATGATGTAAACCATAACCTTTACCATAGTCTCTAAACCTAAACCTAACCCTAACCATGATGTAAATCCTAACCCTAACAATAACCATAACCATAACCACAATTATAATCTTAAACCTAACTATAACCAAAACACTAAACCCTAACCCAAGCAATAAACCTAATGCTAACCATAACCATGATATAAACACTAACATTAATCCTAACACTAACCCTTAACCCTAACCCTAACCATGATGTAAACCCTAACCCTAGTCATAATCCTAACCATAACTATAACCCTATGCCTAACCATAAACCTAACCCTAACTCCAACACCAATCATGATGTAAACCATAACCCTAACCATAATCCTAACCATAACTCTAGACCTTAACCCTAACTTAACCATAACCACAAAACCTAACGCTAACAATAATCCTTAGCACTAACCTTAAAACCTAATTCTAAACGTAACCATAAACCTAACCATAACTTGAAACCTATCCATATTCCTAAGAGTAAATCGTATCCATAATCCTAATCCTAATGTGAAACCCTAACTCAAAAAAGCCCTAACCCTAACATTAATCTTAAACCCTAACCCCAACCATAATCCTCACCCTAACCCTAAGTATGATGTAAATCCTAACCATAAGCCTAAACCTAACCCTAATTATGATGTTAATCGTGACCCTAACCCCAACCCTGACCTTAACCTTAACCTTAACCCTAGCCCTAGCTATGATGTAAACCCTAACCCTATTCATAATCCTAACTATGACCCTAACCATAATCCTAAACCTAACCTTAACCCCAACCATGATGTAAACAATAAACCTAACCATAACCCCAAACCATAACCCTAATCACAATCCTTACCCTAACCCTAACCATAACACTAACCTAACCATAATCCTAAACCCTAACCATAACAATAATCCTACCTTAAACTTAACCCTAACCCAAATTGAACTTTAATCATAATCTATTCCTAACCTTAATCTAGCCCAAACCCTAATCTTAATTGAAATTTAATACTAATTCAACCCTAAACTTAATATAATTGAACCATGACCCTAATTCTAACCCTAACCTTGATGTAAACCCTAAACATTATTGTAACCCTTACACTATACCCTAACCATAAACTTAACCTTGACACTAAACCCTAACCCTAACCATAATCCTAAACCCTAGCCCTAACCATAATCCTAAACCAAAACCAACCTTAATCTTGATGCTAACCCTAACCATGATATACACCCTAACTAGTATCATAATCCTAACCTTAAACCCTAACTCTAATCATAACCCTAACAATGATGTAAACCTTAACCTTGACCATAATACTAACCTTAACTCTCATCCAAAACATAACCATAAACCAAATCCTAATCCTATCCATGCCCCGATTATAATTCTAACTCTAACCCTAACTGTAATTATGCTTATCATAACCCTACCTTTGATGTAAAATCTCAACAAAATTGTAACCCTGACACTAAACCCTAACCCTAACCATAAATTTAACTCTAATATTAAACCATAACCATAACCCTAACGATAACCATAATCCTAAACTAAAACCAAACCCTAACATTGATGCTAACCCTAACCATGATATAAACCCTTAACCATTATCATAACCTTAACTCGAACCATGATGTAAACATTATCCCTGACCATAACACTAAGCTTAACCCTAACACTAACCATAACCATAATACTTGCCATTAAATAAAGTTTAATATATCTTAGATTTTAGTATTTGCTTTGATTTTGCAACACATGTTTTATTGAAAATAGTCTAAATAAATATATAAAATTTCATATTTTTCTACATAATAATATAATAATATTATAATATATTTTATTTTAATAAATAGATATTATATAATTATATATTGATTTTGTCCAAGGGGTTGAGCTTAACTGGTTAAAACACTAGGTACTCATTGTGGAGACCCAAGTTCAATTCCCAATAGGGACATCTTAAATGAATTCTACCCTGAGAGATATCCTTCTTGAGATGCTTATTTTACTTTAAGGTGAATAGAAATAAGCACCTCGAAAAGGATATCTTTCGACATATTTTATATAGATTAAATTAAAATTTAAGATATATATACTAGTGTTATTACAATCGAAATTATTGCTAATAGATAGAGAAACCAACAAAATTCCTAAGAAGCAAACAGATAGCAAATAGATACAAAGGAGATAATTGTGCATGGGAGATAATTGTGCATTCCACTTGCAAGCATGATTAATATGTCTCTCTGGTTCGTACTAGAATTGAATTCATGGTAATGTGACGTTAGAGAAAGAAAGGCCCCGGGAAATGTGGAACCTTCCTATTACAGCCAAGTGGGTTCTTCACACTATTCTAAGCAATTGGGAGGCGTCGGATGGCACTAATCGGACGGCACGTATAAATAATCATTATCATAATTGTTTCGCAATTCATCAGACTTCAAAACGTTAAAGCCAGCCGGGAAGGGATTTATGAAATGCCGAGAAGCAATATGCAAACCGGGGAGAGCTGAAATTGCAGGGCGAGAGAATTGAGTAATGAGTGTACAGAAGCCATTTAGCTGGTAAGGAAGTGTGCATGTCTTTTGTAGCTAATCTCTTATTATCTAAGCTTTTTGGGCTTTCTAAGCATGTTGGTTTTCGCTCTTTGGCGCTGCGTTACTTCAATTTCGGCAATGCCGGAAGTCTGAAAGGTTTTTACCCCGTCATTGTCTAATGTTTCAACGCTTTTGAGTTTGAATACAAAAATTCAGATGGTTTTTTGGGGTTCTGTGAGTTCGTTTCCTGGGGTGGTGGGTTAGCTATAATACGTTGTTATGATTATGCTGGAGTTTTGCAACTTAATCTTTTTTTTTTTTTTTTTAGATTTTGACATTTTTTTTCATAATTGAAGGCTTTAGAAGTGGCATTTTCCTTTGAAGGGCTTCTCGTAAGCCCACGCGACAGTAAATTTGTGCTTAATTGAGGTTAAATTACTGGCTTTTGATGTTGGGGGATATTTGATGGTTCCATTCAGGTGAAAGCGCACGATTTTCGGTCGAGGGCAAACTTGTTGGGGTTCTTGCATTTCTTGGTTTCAACATGGGAGCCAAAACTGTTGTTTCTGACGATGACGAAGGTACGTGGGAACTTTTGCACCAGGGTAATATTAATTACGTGCATGAGGTTCTTACAGTCCATTCGAGTGAGTGAGAAAAGTTTCTGGAGAAAACTGCGTGTCATGTTTGCATCGTTGTTTCATATCATTACATGAACCATCATCGGGATTATCAAGTGTTCTATAAAATTAGTTTTTTTCTTCCTTTGGCTTAAAGTTTTCTGCAAACCGATCTACTTCTACATTGATTTTTCCTGCATTTTTGGGGAGGATGGAAAGACCACACTAGAATTTTGCGGGTTTGATGCTAAACCTTGCTGTGCTTGTTGAATCTTTAGATGAAATTACGATGTTTGTATTAGAATCGTCTTGCACAAATAATTATTCCCATTTAAAGGATCAATAGCGACTTTTTTCCTCTTGAATTTCTATTGATCAGGGATTTGTATCCCCCAGCGAATTTGACCCTTAAAAATGTATCCTTCAGTATCGGACATTATTCATTGTTGGAAAATCCTCACCTTGTTCATTTAGTAATGAACTTTTGAGTTAACGGCTATCCAGAAGGCATTATTTGTCATGTTTGTAAATGTATGCTTGTGGGCGTCATGTGTTTGTATGGTGGCTGTACACGTGTAACTAGTCACACACATACCTATATGTATATATTCACACCTGTTCATACACTTGTTACTGTATATACTCATATTTATATATTCATACGCATATATACATGCACATATCTGTATATAATCACGCTTATATGTACACATAAGAGCATATACGCATGTACATATAATATGTGTTTATATTTGTATGTATGTATAGATATTCAGTTCTCTTCTCTTGCTGGTTGCTTTAAGTCTAGTGTGCAAGTCAGGCTATTCTACTAGAAGCAGTGTATCTCAAAAGATAGCATTTGAATCAACCAAAATTGAAATCTGCACTGCACAAATTTCAATATGAAATTGATGCTGGAGCTGGATAGTTTTGTGGGCATGATCAATTCTTCTAATGCCACTATTTCACCTTATTGAAAAGAAGATTTTTATGGTGTCAGGGGATCTTTTCCAATACCAGATATTTAGGTAATTGAGAAATGACAATGACAGTACTTGATAACAAAGATGAAACTGATGTTTCAATTGAAATATTTTGTGGTTATGAATAAGAGCTGTCTGTGGGTACAAATGATTCTCTTATTTACTCCCTTTCTCCTTATAATTAGAAGATTTTTATGGTACTATCTTTCTACTCCCAGGTAGTTAGTATTCAGAAACGTGGATAACAATATAGAGTGGCTTCAAGATGGAATATAAGAAGAAAAATATGAACTAAACTTGGTTGAGGCTAGGGAAGGCACTTCATTGAAATGGACAAGCAGACAAGTGTTTTGCTCTCTAAAGTGATACAATGCATAATGGACATTTTTCTCTCTTTTTAAGTCCATTCAACTAAATCTCCAAGAAATATTTTAAAGCCCTTGTTGCCTGCATGTGTTTATAACTTTATAACATGCTAAAGAATGGATATCTACAAGGCCTTGCAACATGTTTAGTTTTTAAAGCTTGAAAGACACTGGTTACAATGCTCCTCTTGAGTTGTCGTGTACTTTTGAGTTTGACTTGATTGAAAAATGAATAAGATTTATTCTTTGTTGAACATCAAATCTTTTATCAAAGTGTTGTTGTCTTCTTCTTCTTCTTGTTTTAATGTTTTTGATTAATTGGCAAGGGATCTGTAGGGGTCCTCGCCCACAAAAGAAAATAGTTACAACAAAACAATCAAAACTGTCAAAACAGAAAGACACTACACTGCAACTCAAAAAATCAGCAGAAGAACAATCCAAAATCGTTCCAGACATTCAGTGTCGTACTTTAAGTAGATTGCTCTTTTAGAGTTATTGCCATGTGTCTAGTTAATTCTTACTCACATGCCAATTATTCTTGAGATTGCGCTGTGTGACAATGCTTTCAACCAATACATCTTATTAACAACTTACAAAACAAGAAAGTTATCCTGAAGTCTTGCAAGAAAATGACATCCTAGATTCTGAATCTTGATTTAATGCATGATCAATGAAAGACTTAGAAGTTAGACGTTACTGGGCTTAGCTGCATATGCCAAATGAAGTAGAGGGAAGACTGTCATAGTTCACCTTGATTAATGATGACTGGGTAAATATGTTATTGCATTTAGAACATCAACAACTGAGACAATCGCATATGCAATTTCAGATTCCCTCAACTTTGGGAATGTCTTATTGGGAAATTGACAAGATTTAGAGAAAAAAGGATTTGTTATTCAGTGTAGGTTTCTTATAAGTATACAAGGTTGTTAAGATTCAGCACATGGTATGCAGATTCTACACTCTAGGGTTTGAATTAAGTTGTCTAAGTTAAACTTCAATCAAACTTGGAACTTTGAGCGCAATAAGAAAGAAGGATTTGCTATTCAGTGTAGGTTTCTTATAAGTATGCAAGGTTGTTAAGATTCAGCACATGGTATGCAGATTCTATACTCTAGGGTTTGAATTAAGTTGTCTAATTTAAACTTCAATCAAACTTGGAACTTTGAGCGCAATAAGCTGCACACACAGAATTCTGAAATACAAAAACAACAAACAAAATTGAGATGAGAATATATCACTTGCTGTCTGAGATATTTTATTATTTTGAGTATTTCGTGTGTTACAGAGAGTGTGCCCAAAGTCCTAAATAAACCTCCCATCTTGGGCAAACAGAAAAGAAAACTTTTTTTAATTAAGTTCATTACTAAACAATAAGTCACCAAAAATAAGCTTAGAATGCCTATAATAAATCAAAAAAAAAAAAAAAAACAACTTTTAAAAGTAAAAATGAAATCTATGCCTAAAAATAACCTAAAATCAATGCCTATCATTAACGGCCTTACATACTAATAATAGTCATGAAGTTTGTGTTCAATAAATTCATAGGAGGAGAATATCACAAAAAAAAGTCTGATTTTGCTATGTTTGTTGCTAGAAAACCAGCCAAGCGACCTATATAACAATCTAACACTTCCTCTTCACAAGGAAGGTGTCCTCCATCAACCCCAACTTTTCCTTCAATATTTCTAACTTCCTTCTTGACAGGGACTTTGACGATTTTTCTACAACCTTCTTATATGAAGGAACATATTGAAGAATGACTGCTCCCTTCTGAACTTTGTCTCTGAGGAAATGATAACAAATGTCTATGTGCTTGGAGTGATCATGAAGCACTAGATTTTTCAGATAGATTGATGCAACATTGATTATCTCATTAAACTTTGAACAATGAGTTCTGCTAGCAATTTGCAAAGCTAGATATCCTCACAACTAGCAGAAGAAGTGGCTATGTACTCTGCCTTAGCTGAACTTAATGCTACTATTGTTTGTTTCCAGCTGATCTAGGATATCCAAAATTGAAACAAAACCCTAATGTGTTGTTCCTAGCATAAGCATCACCTGGTTAGTTTGAATTGACAAAACAATGCAAAATTAACTGTCTCTAACATACCTCAACCTGTAATGAATTGCAGCAGTTCAGTGATCTTTCCTTGGCTTGACTATAAGTTGACTTAATGTATTTACTCCAAAACAAATATCAGGTATGGTATTCACCAGGTACAGTAGAGTACTGATGCAGAGGGTTTGGTGTGGTACACAACTTGATTGGTTTCACCCTTCAAAGGGTCTTCAATAGACACCATCCAATGGTGTATTGTCTTCAGCCTTCCCAAGGCTTAGTATCCTTCCCAAGGATCACTCACAACAAGACAACTCCAAGTTGACAAGGAGTCTTCTACTCCTATGGTCTCAACCCCTCCAACCAAGAACACCTAACAACCCCAAACCCTTAGCATATATGATCTTTTGCTCAAGTGGTGAAGTATGATATTTGTGGATGAAAAACTATGTGAGACATGGCATTTGCATTGACTTGGACCTCTTGAACAGGTTCTACAAGATCCCCAATATCGTTTACCCTTAGAGGCCTAGTAAGGGCTACAAGCAATTAGGCCTCCTATTTGGGTTTTTGCTCAATCACTTCTATTCTCCCTTAACAACCCCTAGAATAAATTACAGATTTGGATACCCTTTTGGAAGCCCTTGGAAACTTCACACTTTGGCATCTGGGTTTTGAGTTTATGAGATCTGTACACACTACCCCCTAATTAGGCCTATCTAGCCGGTATTGGAGATTTGTCACTAAAAGTCTTCACCAGTCATATTAGGAAGAAGTTTGGGCATTTGCTTAAGGTCTGTCCATGTTCAAGGGTCCCTTCCATGCCAAGTTCACACACCCTTCAATCCGTTGTCTAAGGGTTTCATCCACTTCTTCTGCTGCACAGGCTTGTCACATAAGAGATGTCAAGCCTAGGGCATCATCTTAAAAATTGTAAATGACACTTCCTGCCTCCCAAATCATCTGGAACATTTATTATACAAGCCAATTCAACATTCCCCAAGGTTTCAGGCCATTCCCCAAATGGAATGTTGAATTGTGACCCTTCTAGCATCAAAACCCTGATTATAAGGGTTTCTCAGGCCAGCGATAAAGAATTTGTTTTAACTTTCAAACCAAAGAGTTTCAAAACCTCACTCCAACGTCAAATGAAAGGTGATTCACAGCCTCAACTTGTCCTGCTCTCACAATTCATGCCTATCGTCCGTACAAATCCGTACAAGTGCAGAAAACTCAACTAAAATGGAGTAAAAATGCAGTTTTTAGATTGGTTTGGAAACAAGAATTTCATTATCAGCTTCTCCTAACCTGTTGGCATCGTTCCTCAGGCTTATATCATGCCAAGGAACTCCTCCAACCACCCCCAATGTGTACATTCAACCAACCGTTGGGTAACCAAAAATGCAAAAACTTGTCAAAGTTGCTCATGACAACATTGCAACTTTTGGCCATTATTACAATTGGCTCTTGCCTTCACACCAAAAGGTCAAGAATGAACACACAACACATCTAAGACTCCTAAACACCAAAAACACAACTAAAATGCCCATATAAGGCTTTGGACCAAATTGACACATTTAGGAGCCTTATGGCTTATTACATTGTCTTGAGACCACCATGGACATCACCATGGATCAACATGGGTCAACACACATCCTACCATAAAACATCACCATAGAACAACACACATCCAAATGATGCAAACATGTCTCCTTGTGCCCTTGCACCAAGTACCTATCAGTTTCTTGTATATAGACGGATCTACCTAATTTGATTTCTCAAATGCTGTCAGCTTGAGACTAGTGGCTTACAAATCTTTTTTAGAATTTCTGCTATGTATTTCACTTGACCAAGGAAGACTTGTCTTCTATCTTGCTACACATCAAGACCCAATAAATAATGCATAAGGCTGATATCTTTCATCTCAAATTCAATGCCAACACTCTATCACACCATACTATGAGCTTCAAACTACTTCCTATATTGTCCCTTTCCAGAATTTTTAACAAAATAATATACCCAACGATAAAACCAATTACATTCAACAACACACATAAACTTGCACAAATGATTTAAAACTCCAATAATAACTTTATTGACTATAATCTGATCTCTACAACAAGGGATTGTTATGACAATCATTACATAACAACATATAACAATAACAAACAATGTTCACACTGACTCAGTGAACTCTCTTGCAAATCCTTGAAGATCCAATGCATTCCCTATGTGAGAATGCCCTCCAAAAATCCATGGGTTTTCGTCCACTGATCGCAACCTCCTATGGGTTTTATTCCATTGAAGGACTTGAACACAAAGTGTTCAACATATAGCATAACATATCATCTACGCCCACAATTGTAATGCTTTTCTAGTTTTATATGCCCTTCACACAAAAGACCAAACAAGTTGGCCTAGACCCAAAATGGTGCCAAGGCCCAAATTTGAATCCTACATGTCACATTAAAAGTCGGTTTCATAGGGCTTATGGGCTTTTCCTATTAGAATTTCGAACTTTCCCTTCCCCGTCGGCCTCGCATTAATCGGGTCGCAACCTTGATCCTTGTCATCATATTGCTTCATGGCATGTGTTGGGAGGTACCCTTGATTCTTGCCACTCGATAGTTTCTTGACATGAGGCAAGTAGCATGCCTGGTTCTCAACCTTCGACAACTCTTGGCACATGCCGAGAAGTAGCTCCAATGTTCAACCCCCAACAACCTTCCGATATGCATTGAGCGACACCCCCAATCCCTTCTCTCTGACCACCATTTAGCATGCATCAAGTAGTACTCCTGAAAGATCCCCAAACTCCAACATCATCATAAGTGAATAGTCCTTTTATATGTTTTTTGAAAAAGGTACATGACACTTCCTACAAGAATAAGATCATCCACATGTAGGGCCAAAATGAACAGAACAGATATATCAAATAAATAGCAAAGATTAGGATTTTTAATAGTTTTATTGAAGTCCAAACTTAAGTATTCATCCATTAAAGAGTACCAAGCACTAGGTGCTTGCTTTTGCCCATATAAGGCCTTTTTTATATCTTGCATACATGGGTATCCTATCCATGTACCTCAAATCCTCTAGGTTGATTTGGATAGACATCTTTCTCAATTTTGCCATTTAGAAATATTTTACAACCATTTGATATAGAGGCCAACAAAAATGAGAAGCAAGAGACATGATCATATAGAAGTGTACCTTGCAACTAGAGCAAGAATCTCATCATAATCAACTAGTATGAGCACATGTGAACAAAACATATGAAATATATTTGAACAATGGCAATACCAAATCTTCTTCATAACAAGTCTTTTAAAGAAATACAAATATGCTTCTAGGAGAAAGAAGCTTATAGAAAGTAGAAAACAAAACATTAGAATAGTCTACCCTATTGACTGATCAAATATTTTGTCTAATGTAGAGGTTAAGCCTTACTAATTCGTCCCTATTTAGAAAAATATGTCCCCACTTTCTCCATAAAATGCGGGAAATATTGTTCAAAAGATGACTAGGAGACACAAATCCACTTTGTTTGGGTTGGCAGTGTATCCTTATGATTGACCAAGTATGTAGTGGTAGTCTTGCACTTAGTGGTGTCTGTCTAAACATTAAGAAGGGTATCCACATCAAAAGGAGGCTAATCTATTATCCATGAGATGAGAGATTGGAACTTCTTTTAGGTGGGGCTCATATGTTTGTTTGGATGAGAGATAAAGTTTGGAGGCATTATTTCCTATCCGTTGAGTAATTGTATAGAGTTCATATTGAATAGGTTTGATATTATGATGGTGTTGATCCTTGAACCTTTGCTATTGATGTAAAGCCAAACTTTATCCCTAACTTGCAAGTTGGAAGGAATGCGATGCTTATCGTGGATCTCCTTGTACTTTGCTTGAGAAGTTTAAAGAGTTGCTTGCACTTGTGCTTGAGTTTTTGACATGTTGTAATAAAATGAGAAGCTTGGTCTTATTCCTTTGTTGGTGTGATGAGATGAAGAAGCTAGAGGGAGAACAATTGGAATTTTCATATGTAGTAAGATGTTGATATCCATAACATACTTCGAAAGGAGATTGTAGCCCAATTATAGCTATGATGCAAAACATGAAGATAAGTACCCCACTATCTATTCTAATAGTAGTATGTCCAAAGAGAAGGAACTATTGTTTGATTAAGAACTTCAATTTGGCCATTTGTTTGCGGATGAAAAGCTATAGAATCCTAAAGTTGACATCCCAATGACTCAAGATTCAGAATCATGATAAAAATTAATAGAAAGAAGCAAATCAAAATGACACCATACATTTCTGAATTTAATTTATGTCCTTAGGAGCACCAATGGTTTTCTTGCAATGGATGAAAATGGCTTTTTTGAAAATTGACACCACCACCACAAAAATACAAACATGCTGTTTGAAGGTAGTAGGCAACCCATTGATAAAATTTATAGATATAGACTCCAAAGAGCGGCCAAGTTGGAATAGGAAGTGTTTGACGTAACCTATGTTTTCAATTAGCATGCTTAGATTGGCTACAATTAGAGCATTGCAAACAAAATCTTCCATTTGCTTCCTCATGGAGGGCCAATGAAAATATAAAATTAAATGTTATAGAATTTTGTGGTGCCATATTGTTCCCTATAAGAAGAATGGGACTCCTTAATGAGCATCAATTGGGAAGAACCTATAGGAACACTCAATTGATTCAACCTATGTAACTAACAATTGTGAATAGCGTAGTCTAAGAAAGCCTAAAGATGTTTGGTTGGTGAGAGTAGGATGTTACAAAGCATACATAATAGGTCCAAAAGGTGCATCGAAATAATGTAGACATTTCCAATCCTCATTCACAACAAATCTAACATCTATGAGATGCAATACTTTGGTTGGAGGCCGGCTTAACAAATCAACAACTTTACTGGTGGTACCCTTTTTATATTTTATGACTAAATGGAATTGTTGACTATATGAGGCCTATTTCAAATGGCATTGGTCTTGAATCTTATACTAGGAATTCAAAAACATAAGTGGTTGGTTATTAGTAACTATTTCCTTACCAAGAATTTAGTTCCTCCATTGCTTCAAGGCTTTGACCAAGATATATAACTCCTTATTTTACGTGCTATAATTGATCTTGGCAAAGCTCTTTAGAATGATAGACTCCTCTATAAGAACAACTCCTATAGCATAGTTGGAGGCATCCAACTCAATCTTAGAGAGTTGTTGAATGTCTAGAAGGATGTGTATTAGGTTTGAGCAAAATGCTTTTTTTGTGTAGGAGCACCTAGAGTTTAGTTGTTATGTCAGTCAGGTGTTTGAGTCTTAGGAGTTAGGGGTTATGTCATTTTGATTCAATAAGGTCTATGGAGACCATTTGTAATGTCATTGCATGTTTTTACGTCTGTATGTCAAATCTGGAGTCACAATTTGCAAGTCTATAAAGTTCAAAAGTTATCTTTCTGTTGTCATTGGGATAGTTAACTCGAAAAGGTGTCATTGTTGTCAAAATGGTCATTGGGATAGTTAACTCGATAAAGTGTCATTGTTGGGAAAAGTTGTCATCGGGATAGGTTTCTCTATCGGGATTGGAAAATCCGGTTCATCCGATTTTGGTGGGCTATCCCGATAGGCGTCCAATGCCTTGTTCGGTATAGCTATGCTGAAAGGGGGACATCGGGGTAAGTTTACCTTATCGGAATTGCACAAAAAGGTTATCCCGCCTATATTAGTTATCCTGATGGGTGGAAAAGACCTCAATTTGGGATTGCTATCCCAACGTCGGTATCTAGTAGTGTTTAGTCAATTCGGAATTGCTATTCCGATGTCTGTGTTAACATTTGATTTTTCAAATCTGGTAGTCAAATAGTCATGCAGTCCAACGGTCATGGTGGGAAAGTACAAATTTGGTATAAATTGTATAGCAACATTGGAAAACGGATTCTGAAGTGTAATATGAGAATTTGAATTTCTGAAATATAATTCTGTAACATAGTTTGAAAATTTTGCAATCACTGGTAACGTATTGAAGGTTCATTTTTCCGCAATCCCCCTGTTTCCTGTAAATAAATGTTGTCGTATGAATTCAATTCCATTGGACAATTGGCGAATAGGATTTCAACCTCGTTTCGACAATTCTCACTCTCTGTATTGCATCAAAGTGGTATCAGAGCTTAGGTTCTGTTTGGGAGTTTTGTGTGTGTGAAGTCTAAGCGGAAATAGTGATTGCATAGTAGGAGAAGGGCAAGATGCCTCCCGAGGGAAGTGCAGTCCTCACAAAAGAGGTGAGGTCGGTCAAGGAGGGCCAAGATGGTATGTTGGTCAGGATAGTAGCACTGGAAGCAGCTTTGAGGAGAATTGGGGTTGCTAATGTGGATAGCGACTTGGAGGAAGAAGAAGTAGGTGAGCAGGGGAATGAAGCTCCCCAAAATGTACCCAAAGAAGAATAGTTGGGGCCGGAAGAGAAAAAGTTCCTAGTGGTGCTCAAGGCTGTCGAAGGAGACCACTCTGACATGAAATTGGATTTGCCAATGTATGGTGACAAGATGGATAATGAGGAGGTATTGGATTGGATAGACGCCCTTGATAACTATTTTAACTTCAAGGAGGTTCCGGAGGACCAAAAGGTGAAGCTGGCCAAGACTAAGCTGAAGGGGTCAGCACTGACTTGGTGGAATTACACTCAGTTAGAGAGATTGAGAAGAGGAAAGCCCAAGATTAACACTTGGGACAGAATGGTAGCAAAGGTGAAGGCCCAATTTCTATCGGGTGATTATGAGGTCCAAATTTTTAGGAGGTTGCAAAACCTAAAGCAAAAAGAAATGGACGTGATGACATATACAGAGGAGTTCCATAAATTGAGCCTGAGGGTAGGGCACCATGAAGATGAAGTGGAGAAAATAGCAAGGTATATGAATGGGTTGAAACATAACATACAAGACGAATTGAGTCTAATTACCCCTAGGAGTGTAGAAGAATGTTTTCAGTTGGCCACAAGAGCAGAAGAGAAGGTTAAAAGGAGGTAGGAGCAGCAGGCCAGGGGTAGAGGAAAGAACAATAGAGGAAGAGGAAACTTTGGAGGAGGTAGAACACAATTCCAAAAGCATCAAGGGGAGACTAGTGGACAGCAAGAACAAACCAATGCACAAAGAGGTGGATTAAGGGGCAGGAGATCTAACACAAGAGGCAGATTTGGAAACCAAAGAAGAGGATCAAATGCATTCTCAGGGAAGTGTTTTCAATGTGGACAAAGTGGTCATCCTGCTTGGAGATGCCCAGACAAACCAAGTACAAGCTCATATGGAGGAGAAAGGAGGACACAAGTTGTTCATGAGGAAGAGGCAGAGAGTGTGAACTCACCATCATTGCTGGCAGAACCTGTGGTAGGGGAAAACTTACTCATGAGGAGGACATTGATCAAGGTTTCAACCATCAAGGAACCACCACAAAGAAAATCTTTGTTTAGAACTACATGTATGGCACAAGGTAAGGTATGTAAAGTGGTAATTGATTCCGGTTCCACTGATAATTTAGTTGCAGTAGAGATGGTAGAAAAGTTAAAACTAAAGAGGATCCCTCACCCCACACCATACAAGGTGTCTTGGCTAAATAAGGGTCAGCAAGTACTTGTCAATGAGCAGTCTTGGGTAGAGTTCAGTAGTAGTCCTTATGAGGATAAAATTTTGTGTGATATCATTCCCATGGATGTGTGCCACATCCTACTTGGTAGGCCTTGGCAGTATGATAGGGTATCCCAACATGATGGAAAGAAGAATGTCTTTGTCATCAAGAACTTACCCCACTAAAGGAAGATGAGAGTGCAGTCCATGAAGGACCTAGTGTAATGGTGGTGAAGGAAAAGGAGTTCATGAAGAACTTGGAAGAAGAGGAGTGTGGATATGCTATTGTGGGGAAACCAATCTCAGAAGCAGTAGATAATGACAACAAGGAAGTCCCTAAAGCAGTGCAGACCCTACTTGATAAGTATGAAGGTATAGTAGTGAAGGAATTACCTAATTCCTTGCCTCCCATCCGTGATGTGAGTCATCATATTGACCTAATTCCTAGTGCAAGTCTTCCCAACAAAGCGGCATACAAAATGACACCTCAACAAAATGAGGAGATTAAGAAGCAGGTCCAAGAATTGCTTGATAAGGGTTTGGTGAGAAAGAGTTTGAGCCCATGTGCTGTACCAACTGTTTTGGCACCCAAAAAAGATGGAGATTGGAGGCTTTGTACAGATTCAAGGGCTATCAACAAGATAACCATTAGATATAGATTCCCCATTCCCCGGATGGAAGATCTTATGGACAGTCTGGCCGGAGCAAGGTACTTTACTGAAATTGATTTAAAAAGTGGCTATCACCAAATAAGGATCAGAGAGGGGGATGAGTGGAAGACGACTTTCAAGACTAATGAAGGCCTGTATGAATGGCTTGTCATGCCATTTGGGCTATCTAATGCCCCGAGTACATTCATGAGACTCATGAATGAGGTCCTAAGAGACTTCATAAACAAGTTTGTGGTAGTATACTTAGAAGACATTTTGGTATTCAGCAAGACAAAGGAGTACCATTTGGAACACTTGGATGAAGGAAGAGTTGATATATTTGGGGTTTGTGATTTCACAAGGAACCTTGAAGATGGATCCGCAAAAAGTAGAGGCCATACTCAACTGGCCAACACCTAAATCAGTTGGGGAAGTCGGAAGTTTCCATGGTTTAGCAAGCTTCTACTTTAAGTTCATCAAGAATTTCAGTAATATTTTGGCACCCATGATAGACACCATCAAAGGAGAGAAGAGGAGCAGATTCCAATGGACCAAGGAGGCTGATCAGAGTTTTGAGTACCTCAAGACTGAATAATAAATTGAATGAATGATTCAATAATCGGATAATCTATTCAACAATATACAACCGTATATAAAGCGATTACAAGGATAATGCTCTAAATTAAGAACAAGTCGTTTAAAGTGAACTACTAAAAAGCTAAATGCTAAATAAAGCTTAAAAGCTAATTAACTAAAAAGTAAAAGTTAAATGCTAGATAAAGCTTAAAAGCTAATTAACTAAAAAGCTAAATGGACCATTAAACAAGGAACTGGCAACGGCATTCAGATATCGTGAACATGCACTGTTTCCAAGTGTTGTGGCAATTGTTGAACTTCTGTCTATGTTCCAACATGATGCTGGTCAAAGATGCCATCACGGAAACCGAGGTTGATCAAGGTCAATTGAGTGAAAGCAAGAGACAAAAGAATCTGATTTAAAAAAAAAAAATCAGAATAGAAGCAACTGCTGAAAAAACTGAAACCCTATAGAAGAATTCTGGCACAAATTCCAAGGCGCGAATTTTGAGGTTTGGAAGAAACCCATAAATTAAAAATTTTCAGCAAACTTAAAACCTGAAAATAATCAGCAAAAAAATAAAATTGGCAGAAAATAAAAAAATACCTCCGATTTTTTTGTAAAAAAACCAGAAAAATATTGATGATTTTTTTCCAAAAAAAAAGGCAAAAAAAGGGGGTAGAAACCCTAGGTTGGATGTACAACATAAATGGCGCCCAGAAGACACCAAAATTCCCGACGTCCACAAAATTAGCAAAAATCCCTGACTGCTTTTAAATTCCAAGGCAAATTCACTGGCACAAAATTTGAGGCACGGAAAATGAGGCACCAGCATTCCACAGGGACGCGTCCCCCCCCTTTCTGGGCGCGTCCCCCCGTCAGAAACGTCTTGGGGACGGGGGGATGGGGACGTGACGTCCCCCGCTGTCCCGCCACCGCCACCCAAGCGCCGTCGAGATGCGGAGACGTCTTGTTGTGGCCATTTCACACATCGCCCCATTAAAATGGGGACCCCCTCTTTTTTGCTTTCGTTTTGCCTGTTCTTCTCTTTGCTCTTAGGGTTTTGATTAAGTGAGTGAGTTGTCTAGACTAGGGTTAAGCCTTAGGGGTTTCTATTGGATATTTTCAGGCCGAGTCTAGTCAAGTTTTGAAGGTTATTGAGCATCCTCCCGAGGGTTGCAAATTTTGAAATAGGATGAGCCTGTCAGGAAGGTCAGGTATGTCTCAGGATAGGTCCAGTCAAGGTTTTTAAGGGCACATTCAAATTTTGTCTAAGTGTTAGCATTTTAATGATGGAATTGTGCATTTTTTTGTCTGGGTAATTTTTGACCAAATTTTTGATAGCTTGATAACCGATTCCTAGCCTTGGAAATGACCTAATTATGCCTTGTGAAGTGACTGAAGACCTAAATTTTGGATATTTTGGCTTATAGAGGTAAAATCGCTCCTGTCCTTCTCCCAGGGACCAAGGCGAAAATGATATTTGGTGCATCTTGGTTATTGACTTGTTTTAATTGTTTTGTGCAGGGTCGCCAAGGGATATGATCGGACGTGAATTGAAGATTTTGAAGATTTTGAAGACTCAAAAATGACAAGTTTTTAAGGTTTAAGGTGAATTTGCTCCTGTCCTTCACTGAAGGACCAAGGCGAAATGGCTTATTTAGATCATTTTTGGTCTTGGTTGATCGAACTGAAGCATCAAGGACGCAAGGAAGGATGAAATGAGCATAATGGAGTATCCAGACTTAGTCGTTAGCAATGAAAGGTTGAGCTTTTGGTCTAGAAAGATAAAGGCGCTCTTGTCCCTCTCCAAGGGACCAGAGCGATTTTCTTCAAACACACCTTCTTGGACATTTTTGGACTTGGGCTCTCGTTCACGGATGGCACAAAGATGATATCTTCCCCAGCAAGGGAAATTTGAAGTGAAAATTGTAATAATTTGGCCTTGAAAACAAAAGGCGCTCCTGTCCCTCACTGAAGGACCGGAGCTTGAATTCCAAATTTGCATTATCCTCACAAGATTTAAGTGATTTCGCGATTTGAGTAGGTCAAGAGAAGTATGTTTTATTCATTGAATATAACTTAAGTGGCCTACAAAGGAGAGAATCAACCCAAGTTACAAGTTCGCTCCTGTCCCTCTCCAAGGGACTAGAGCGATTTTCAAAGGAAGCTCCTGTCCCTCACCCAGGGACCAGAGCGATTTTCCCTCAAGACAAATTTCTGGCCAAGGAAAAGCAAGTTTTACGTTTGAGATGAGTGAAGGAAGGCGTAATCAATCCGTTGAAGATAATTTTGAAAGATTGCAAAACACAAGTAAGCTTATAATGGCCAAGGTGCTCCTGTCCCTCTCCAAGGGACTAGGGCGAAAAACACATCATCAAGTCTTTCCCTCCAAATCCTGGCCAAGGCACAAGATGGCGATGATATTTGGAATGCTTCAAGGAAGAACGAAGTTGCAAAAACCACAAAACTAGATGAAAAATGGCTAGGGCGCTCCTGTCCCTCACCAAGGGACCAGAGCGAAATCTTTAAATTTGCTTAATAGCCTAACATTTTGGAGCACTACTTTCGTTTCAAAGACTCAAGATGGAAGGCGGAGTAATATTCTACGTTTAGAAAGTGATTTAAAGATGACACGATCAAGGGTTTGTACCAAGAACTAAAAAGCGCTCTTGTCCTTCACTCAAGGACCAAGGCGATTTCATAAAAAACAACCATTCCCTTCCAAAACCACGTCAAGGCAAGGTTATGCAAAGTCAAAAATGTCTTTCGAAGGACGATGAGCAAGGAATCAACCCTAAAAATCAACTATCTTAAGCACAAATGCAAAAATCGCTCCTGTCCTTCACTGGAGGACCAGGGCGAAAATCCTAAGAGGGTCAATTTTGTCTTAAAAAAGCAAGATGAACATGCATAGAGCGAGTGATAATGATCATTGCCTACCTCACATCATGAATTGGCGATTTGGAAGACAAAGTCCATGGACAAAAGGTAAGATCGCTCCTGTCCCTCACCAAGGGACCAGGGCGAAAATGTTTTAAAACAAGCTCCTCCCAAAGGTCACATTAAAATTCCAAGCAAGAATGCTATTTTGGACGTCCAAGATAAGACTTTGAACGTGAAAAGCAAGAAAAACAAGGCCAAAATGCATGGGCGCTCCTGTCCCTCTCCAAGGGACCAGAGCGATGTTGTTTGATATCCCTTATTCTTCCCATGCTTAGGCGCCAATATCCTTCAAATTGCATTAAATGCCAAATTCGCTAAAACTTGGAATATTTTAATTAAGTTGGCATTTAATAAGAGCGCATGGGTATTTAATAATTAATTTAAGCCTTTTAAAAATCGAAATTTTAATTACAAAGGCATTTAAAATTAATTATTATTAAATTAAATTTAAAAAGGGAGCGCTTAATGTGTTTTTTTAATGTTTTTGCCAAGTTGGCCTCTTCTTTTATTTAATTTTTATTTATTTTTTGGCCTATTTTCCAAGTCGGCCTATGGGCAATTGCAATGATGAGCGCCTATATAGTTGTGGTGTTTTGAAGCATTTTAATCCATCATTCAATCATCTATTCAAATGCAATTTGGAGAAGCAATAGAGGTGCGAAATCTGGTCCAAGGAAGAGTGCGAAATCTGGTCTAAGAAGGAGTGCGAACTTTGTTAGAGGCTAGAGGTGGAGCGAATTTTCCTCAAGGCATTGAAGACAAAGGTGGTGGAGTTGAGGCTCGTGAGGAAGACCATTTTGTTGAAAGGAGGCGCATTTGCTAGAAGACTTTGATCTTCATTTTACCTAGCGAATTTCCTAATTTTTGCATCGTTTTTTAGAGATAGTTCTCAAGAAGAGGTATGGCGAGATCTCCCTTGTTCAAATTTTGAAATTTTGAATTTCAAATTGCATAGTTAGGAAATGATAATTCAAAGATTTATCATGAAGTTTCCTAAATTTAAAACTTAAATCCAGTCTATGTTTCTACGTTGCAAAGTATATTACTCATTATGAAATGTTGTGTAGGTATCAAGATGGCGACCCCGAAGACAGGAGCATCCACCAGTCGTCCAGCCCTCATGAAGGAAGATCAAAGGAATGAAGAGTTGGAGACCAAGATCGTGTCAAAATGGAGCAACATTGGAGATACCAACTTGGGAAACTTCAGTGTGAAGAAGTTTTGAGAGGTCCCTTACATTGGAAAGCCATCACCTGTCGCAAGGAGAATAATTGAAAGTGGCATTATCAAGGCGGCCGGCTTCCCTCCAGTAGTCCAGTGCCATGAGCTGATGATCGAGTGTGCCCGTCATTATGACCCGCAATCAAGATCAATCGTGTCTAAGGAAGGAAACACTTTGGCTTACCTTTCAGAGGAGGCTATCAGTGAAACTCTCCATCTGCCAGAACATAAAGATATGATTTACAAAAGCTTGGAAGGAGCTAGATCCATGTACGAAGATGATCCAGACACCTACTTAAGCATCATCAATAAGAATTGGTTACTCAAAAGTCGTCCTCGCCTGAGCAAGATTCCAAACACACCACATAGGATTGACTTCCAGGAGGAGTACAGAGATTTGATAACTTTACTCAATCGAGTTACAGGGGCTCCTCAAGCCTTCTATTTTGAGAAGTGGATGTTCTACTTCATCCAAGTGATAGTTCAAGGGAAAGGAACAATTCATTGGGCTAGAATTATTAGCCATTGCTTGGACGTGCAGTTGAGAAGACTGAAGGCTACCAAGTCATTCCACATGAGCTCATACATCATATATGCCTTGATCAGGAGTTTTGAATATGCAGGACTACCTCACAGAGGGGCGATCGGAAGAGGGCCCGGGGAAGTCAGAGTTTGTGAATCTTATGTTCATTTGCATCATCCACCTGGAAGTAACTACAAGTTAGTTAATGATACCTTCACGATGAACATCACCAGGACATTGCAAGGTGGGATTCACAACCGGATATCTCAAGATGCACAGGAGCTTGTAAAGAGGTATGGTGCTTGGTTTATCCAATTCTAGAAGTTTACATATATTAGAGTTCATGGGTGTCCTTCACCTCCATATATGTTGCCAAGATATCCGAGAGACAGAATAGTGTTACTTGAGATGACTAGGCAGTTGGCGGCTTATGCAAAGGCATTCAGACACAGGCATGGAAATGGAATTCCTGTGCCTATCATACTAGGGAATTCAGTTGAGGTATGTCCTAATGCTCTAGCCTTGGATGATGCAGAGAAAGAGTTGGCCTTATATTCATTTTCATTCTTTGCCTTGAGAGAGAATTTTGATCCTTATGGATATATAGAAGAAACGGTTGGTAGAAAGTACAAGCACGAATTTCAGATAGAGGGCTTTTTGATGAATCTCTCAAGTGATTTAGAGGTGAAAAGAAAGATGCATTCCAGATTACCTTTAGATCTCATCAGGAAATGCAAAGTTTACAGAGTGGCCGATCAAGCCCAGGACAGTGGCAAACATCTCCAATCATCTTATGACTGAGAGGACAAAACAGTGAAGATAGATTGGAACGAGCCTGAGATTACAGACTTGAGGACTTTGATGGCTCCGGTTTTGTCTTGTACTCGCAGATGGGTGGATATACAACATCAAAAGTTGAGAGAACAGAACACATCAATGACTTTTACTTTGGAGGAAAGGCCAGGGGAAGGAGGAGCAAGCACAAGCGAGGGCAATCCTCATCCTAAGAGCACAAGTGAAGACAATCCTCACCCTAGATGCGTAAGTGAAGGCAATCCTCATCCTAGAAGTGCGAAGAGGAAAGAAAGACCTGAGAAAAGGGAACCCTCCAAGAAAAAGCAAGAGGCTCATCGAGATCACTCATCTAGCACATCTTCTCGACATGAAAAAAGGACAAGTCAAGGACAAGAGAAGAGGGTACTTGAAGTTGAGGAATCTATGGAATCAATGGTCCAGAATGATAAACACGAAGAAAGGCAAGCACCTCAACGTTCATCAAGTCAATCTCCCCAAGTCAATGAGCTACATGAAGACAAGAATGATGATGAAGTGACATCTCCTCTCCGAGAAGAGGGATCAGTGCCTAAAGAAATACAAGTTAGAGAGACAAGGTCCGCCATTCCAGATTGGTTAAAGGAGAGGCTAACAAGGGTGATTGTGATCGAAGATGAAGATAATGTAATTGATTTAGAAAGCCTTGTTGGAAATTCTCAGGAAGTGACAGAGAGAAGGAAGGCTACCAAAATGTCCAAGATGATCAGAGATGAGACAGGATCCAGGAAATTGCAGATAGCTACACCAACAGTGGACAAATATGAAGGTGAAATCCTTGCAGAAGAGTATGATGTAGAAACATTTGAGCTTGGTCCACTCACGGCCGAGCAGACACTGGATGACGCCACTGATTCATTTGAGGCACTTAAGGACAAGCTTAAAGAAGAAATGGAAAAGAATAGAAAGCTTGAGCGAGAGGTCGGTGCTTGGAGAGGCTACTTTAGCCATCTCAATCAGCCTTTGGGACGTCAGGATCCAGCAGTGTCTCCTGTGCAGGCACTTCCCCTTGAATCAGTTGGCGAGGCAGAAAGAGTTAAGAGCTTGGTCCAGCTTATGAGCTCTTGGATTGACAAATCCCATACCATTGCCATTGAGTTCACAACAAGAATGATGCAGACCACCCATCGAGCTATCCAGGTTCTTGAGATCATTCACAACCTAATGATAACAGTAGCCGCCTTTGCCCACACTAGAGATGTTATCATTCCTGTTCTGCAAGTAATCAAGCAAACACCAAGGAAGATCTTAGCACAAGAAAAGATAATGGATGGAGGAGCTCATAATTTACTCCAGTGGTCAACTCTACTTCAGATGAAGGAAGTTCTTTTCGAAGACATTAGTACGAAATGCAATCAAGTTGAGGAGGTCATCCATCCGATTCAGGACAAGGTGTTTGAGGTGTTATGTTCTATTCTTGGCAGGAGGATTGAAGATGAGACAGATGTGAATCTTCAAGAGTTGGAGGAGAAGGTCAAGGACATCTTTTGCAAAGATGAGAATGTTATCACAGATGAGCAAAGAGATCAAATGTTCGCCACTATGCTCCTGATTGAGAAAATCAAAGAACTCGAGCCTGGATGGGACATAGCTCTTCAATCAGGTCATCCACTTGGAGGAACGAATGAGGAATCTTCCAGAGATTCCTATTGCTGAGATTGAAGGAATTGTGTCTAGATTCGTTGCATATGCCAAGAAGGAGCATTGGAAAGGGAACAAGGTTCTAGAAGAGAGGTTGTTATAGATGATGTGGCACCTTAATTATCATTGGTCTATGTCTCCTAGATTTTTGTGCCAATTAAATATTTGGCTATGCATTTAATATTGTTCAGTAAAAGGGGAACTTTTTGTAATAAACCCTAATTAGGGTTTAGGTGTCAAAATCTCAGCCGTTGATCTTCTTTTGATCTGGGCCGTTCATTGTAATTGAGGATGCTATATATACCCTCATTCATTTTCATTTTGTAATAGAAATTAGAAAGGAGATATTAGAATTAGAATTAGAGCTTTTGGAGAGAAGAAAGTTATTTTGTAGCAAGATTGAGCATTGAAGAAAGAATTTCAAGCAATTGTTGTCTATGTTGACTTTGAGATCAATAAAATATTGAAGTTATGGTGTTTTATTGCAATTCTCGTGGTTATCCTCATGGTTGTTTACTTTCTTGAATCATTCTCAGTCGAAGTAGTGTTTAAATTTGAAGGACTAAGTGTTGAGCTAGATCTTTGGTGAGATTCACATTCCAAACCACTAGCTTCTTACTGATTGTAAGGACGCCTTGTGTGGTCAACTGGAAATATTTGGATTGCTTAAACCTTCAATCATTATTGAATTATTGATATGTACCTTCATGGTAATGTCTATGATTCTTGATGACTTGAAAATCAATAATCACCTTAGAAGATCGCATCAATCTCAGTGGAGTTGTTATTCCTTGGCAATACTGAAATTGGTAGAATCTTACCAAGTCTAGCCTACATTGAGTCATTCTTAGGATTAGATTAAAATTCATCTCTTGCAAACCCTACCTTTTGATCTTTTTGAGAACTTGTTAGTTTTAGGAAAATCTATTCCTGAACGGAAACGTAAGGCCCCTTGATGAAACAGCATTCACAACGACCACTGGTGCTTATCCACACGTAGAGACCCTACATTACAGAACCTTGGAGTCATCCTGATTGATCCTTCTTCGCGACATCTTCAGCAATCAGAGGCTTTATTTAAGAGAGGATAAGGTACCCTTGGGTATTTTATTCTGTGTTAGGCAGTGTACAAAATACACGTCAACACGTCCCTGCGTCCCCGCATCTCCCAGGGAGACGTGGAGACGTGGAGACGTCTCCTTGGGAGACGTCTGGGCGTCTCCCAGAGAGACATGGAGACGCCTCCACGTCTCCTTGGGAGACATTTGGGCGTCTCCCCATCCTTCGAGAAACGTGCAGACGTCTCTCCAAGGACGGGGAGACGCCTAGACGTCTCCTGTCGCCTAGACGTCTCCTGTCGCCCCTCGTATATGCAATGTTTAAAATTAAAATTTAAAAAAAAAAAGTGACTTTTTAAGTTTTTTGAGGGTTAAGGGGTAACTCTAATTGGACGTGGGCCGATAGAAAAATAACACCCGATGCCTTTAGAAAATAATAAAAGTATTTTTGGCCTCGCGGGGCGTTGCCCCTCGACCCCGCCCTGTATTCCCCTTTACCCCGCAAGGGGCGATGCCCCTTGACCCCAACTTGGGGGCGTTGCCCCCAAACCCCCGTTGAAAAATATAGGGGGAAACCGTGTCGATAGAAGTAGGGAAAATCTAACCTCCGAGTTTGATTAGGCTCCATATAACAACAAAACTTAGAAATCTTGGTATTTAGATTTAGTATTTCAAATTTCCTATAGTCTCATTTGAAATGTAATTCTTACACTGTAATACTGTCATACATCTTTTCAAAACTAGTTTTTCAAATACTATATGTATATGTATAACTATATCAGCACCACCACCCCGCCACCCCCCCGCCGTCCCCTCGCCGTCCCCAAACTTAGGCCCTTGGTCCCCTCGTCCCGGAAACGCGTCCCCCCGTCCCCAACGCTCGTGGAACACTGTGAGGCAGCCAAAAAAATCTGAGACCAAGCTAGAAAAGCTCTCGAAAAACCCACCAAGAATCTGAAATCAGAATGCAGATCCGACGGCTCAAAAATCGAGGCATGGAAAACGATGCACCCATAAAAATCTGACGACGACCCAGTTGAGGTCTCGAAAAACCCACCACAAATCTGCTACCAAAATAAAATTTCGACTTGAACTGAAGGGTCAAAACCCTAGGAAAATTTTCAATCTGCAAAAAAAAACCTCCAGGTTGCAGGCACGAAAACTTGAACCCTAAAAAAAGCATGAATTGCAGCCCAGCACAAAGAAATTCACCCACAAACTAGAAACCCTTGAAACCTTCAAAAAAGCAAAAAAAAAAAAAATCTGGAAAATATTCCAGAAAGAAGGCCATGAATTTTTATTAAAAAATTCGCCAAACTTTAAAGAATCCCATTGACCCGCTTTGATACCATGAAAAATAAATTGAATGAATGATTCAATAATCGGATAATCTATTCAACAATATACAAGCATATATAAAGAGATTACAAGGACGATATTCTAAATTAAGAACAAGTCGTTTAAAGTGAACTACTAAAAAGCTAAACGCTAAATAAAGCTTAAAAGCTAATTAACTAAAAAGCTGAATGACCATTAAACAAGGAACTAAATATAGGTGACTAAAATATAATTAAATATTCTAATAAAGACAAGGGTAGCACATCAACCTATCCTTACTTTACCAGATTTTAATAAGGTATTTACAATAGAGTGTGATGCCAGTGGCTATGCCATAGGGTTAGTGTTGAGTCAAGAGGGGAAGCCAATAGCTTTCTTTAGTGAGAAATTGAATGAAGCCAAAAAGAAGTATTCATCCTATGATTTGGAGTTGTATGCCGATGGCTATGCCATAGGGGTAGTGTTGAGTCAAGAGGGGAAGCCAATAGCTTTCTTTAGTGAGAAATTGAATGAAGCCAAAAAGAAGTATTCATCCTATGATTTGGAGTTGTATGCCATGGTGCAAGCATTGAAAAAATGGAGACACTACCTACTGCCCAAGGAGTTTGTGGTATACACAGATAACCATGCTCTGAGTTTTCTAAACAGTCAAGAGAAGTTGAGTCATTAGCACATGAAGTGGGTAGAGCAATTGCAATCCTATACTTTTACCATAAAGCACAAGAAAGGGCAAGCTAACAAGGTAGCTGATGCTTTGAGCAGGAGGACAATGATGATACAAGAGGTGCAGTTTCAAAGTGTAGGAATTGATTCCTTAAGAGGTATGTACCAGAATGATGCAGACTTTCATGAAGTGTTTTTTGTTTGTGAGCAGTCACAACAGTGAGTATACAGATTATGTAGTACAAGGTGGTCTTTTGTTTAAGGGAGCTCAGTTATGTGTCCCAAAGTGTTCTATGAGGGGAAATTTGATCAGAGAGAAGCATAGTGGCAGTCGTGGAGGACATTTTGGATGTGATAAGACATTGGATCAGGTCAAAAGGTTTTACTACTGGCCTAAGATGCACCTAGATGTGAAGAAGTTTGTGGAAGGCTGTGCTATATGTCAGAGAGCAAAGGGGTCAAGTTCTAATGCAGGGTTGTATCAACCTCTGCCCATACCCAATAGACCACGGGAAGCCATTAGTATGGATTTTGTTTTGGGTCTACCAAGGACCACAAGGGGATATGACAGTGTGTATGTAGTCGTGGACAGGTTCAACAAGATGGCTCACTTCATTGCATGGAAAACAACCAATGATGCCTCTCACATTGCAAACTTATTCTTTAAGGAGATTGTAAGGATCCATGGATTGCCATTATCCATTGTGTTTGACAGAGATTCAAAGTTTATTGGACATTTTTGGAGAACATCGTGGAGAAAACTAGGAACCAATTTGACTTGTAGTTCTGCCTATCATCCTCAAACGGATGGGCAGACTAAGGTTGTCAACAGGTCATTAGGAAACCTGTTGAGATGTCTGACTAAGGAGCACAATCAATCATGGGATCTAATCCTACCGCAGGCAGAGTATACATACAATGATTCAATCAACTAGAGCATAGGGAAGAGTCCATTTGAAGTTGTCTATGGAGTGCATCCCAGAGGTATCTATGAATTGAGAGATTTGAGTGGAATGGATAGGAGGAGTGCCCAAGGTGAAGATTTTGCAGTAGCCATGCATGACATCCACAAACAGGTCAAGGAGACACTTGAGAAGAATGTGGACAAGTATAAGAGGAAGGTAGACTTGAAGAAGAGAGATGTACAATTTAAGGCGGGTGATTTGGTATTGGCACATTTGAGGAAGGAGAGATTGCCAAAGGGCAAGTATACAAAGTTGATGATGAAGAAGATAGGGCCATGTAAAGTGGTTCACAAGTATGGCAATAATGCTTATGAGATTGGATTCCCACCGGGGGTTGCTATCTCACCTATATTCAATGTAGCAGATTTGTATCCCTATAAGGAATCTGATTTTGCAGGTCAAGGAGAAGGAGCTGAAGATTCTGATATGGAATGGGTCAAGGACCTTCCACCTGTTCAACCTATGCAACTTGAAGTCATTTTGGACTCAAGAGAATTGAAGAGGACAAGGAGGAAAGTTTATAAGGAACACCTAGTCAAGTGGCTAGGACTACCAAATGAAGATGCTACCTGGATGTCAGAGGAGGATATAGCACAACATGGGGTCTCTGTTGTAGATCTCATTTCATCAGGAGCATGAAATCTTTCCCCTCCGGGTGTATGGTGCAAGAGCACCTAGAGTTTAGTTGTTATATCAGTCAGGTGTTTGAGTCTTAGGAGTTAGGGGTCATGTCATTTTGATTCAATAAGGTCTATGGAGACCATTTGTAATGTCATTGCATGTTTTTAGGTCTGTATGTCAAATTTGGAGTCACAATTTGAAAGTCTGTAAAGTTGTTCAAAAGTTATCTTTCTGTTGTCATCAGGATAGTTAACTCGAAAAGGTGTCATTGTTGTCAAAATGGTTATTGAGATAGTTAACCCGATAAAGTCATTGCTGGGAAAAGTTGTCATCGGGATAAGTTATCCCGATAAAATGTCATCAGGATAGGTTTCTCTATTGGGATTGGAAATCCGGTTCAGTCGACTTTGGTGGGCTATCCCGATAGGCGTCCAATGCATTGTTCGATATAGCTATGTCGAAAGGGGGACATCAGGGTAAGTTTACCTTATCGGAATTGCACAAAAAGGTTATCCCGCCTATATTAGTTATCCTGATGGGTGGAAAAGACCTCAGTTCGGGATTGCTATCCCGACGTCGATATCTAGTAGTGTTTAGTCAATTCGGAATTGTTATTCCGATGTCTGTGTTAAAATTTGATTTTTCAAATCTGGTAGTCGAACAGTCGTGTAGTCCAATGGTATTGGCGGGAAAGTACAAATTTGGTATAAATTGTATAGCAACGTTGGAAAACGGATTCTGAAGTGTAATATGAGAATTTGAATTTCTGAAATCTAATTCTGTAACATAGTTTGAAAATTTTGCAATCACTGGTAACGTATTGAAGGTTCATTTTTCTGCAATCCCTTTGTTTCTTGTAAATAAATGTTGTCGTATGTTCGATTCGATTAGACCATTGGCAACTAGGGTTTCAACCTCGTTTCGACAATTCCCACTCTCTATACTGCATCATTTTTTAAGTGATTGGACAATTGGCAACTAGGGTTTCAACCTCGTTTCGACAATTCTCACTCTCTGTATTGCATCATTTTTCAAGTTATTAGAAGGCTTGATCTTTGCTATCATATCCCATGGAAAATTCTTTCGATGGGATAATCTAGCACTATATGAAAAATTCTTGATGAATTGTTTGTAGTAGTTCATGCCCCTTAAGAAACCCTTTAGATTTTTAGGACAATTAGGAACAGGTCAATTTTTCGAACTTTCACTTTGTCACTGTTTGTAGGTCTTACATTCTAATCAATAATAAAATCCAAGTATTAAATAGAACGTTGACCATAGAGGGAATTTTACCTTGAAGGTGGTGCTATTGGAGGAAATTAAAAATAGTGAAAACATGTGGAATATGACCCTTTAAACACTTACTAAACACAAGAATATCATCCAAATCCACTATGATGAATTGTTCTAGTTGAGGTTTGAAAATATCAATAATGAGTTGCATAAGTGTTTCAAGAGCATTATCGAGCCCAAAGGGCATTAACAACCATTAACAAAGCACATATTTAGTTTTGAAAGCAATTTTCCAACAATCGGTAGGATCCATTCATACTTAATGATAATTTGAAGTTAGATCCATCCTCGTGAAATATTGGGCTCCTTTAAGATGATCAAGAAAGTCATCAACCCTAGGTAAGGGGTATCTATTCGTTACTTTTATTTTTTTTTAATGCTTTATAGTTAGTGATTGTACTCCATTCATCCTACTTTTTGGGGATAATAAAAGTTGGAGATCCTTATAGAGTAGTGCGGGGTTTTATCTTCCCTTTGTCCATGAGATTTTGGGATCAGCTTCTCTAGTTTTGCAGTTCCAAAATATATGACAAGCGATATTTTGGAAAATTTGGTAAAGAAGACCTTGAAAGTAGATCTATAGAATGATGAATATTGCTAAAAGGTGGCAAACCTTTTGGCACTTCAAAAAGATTTGAGTAACTCTCAACCAAATTACTCATAGTAGGTGGTAGCAACGTATTCTAATTATTCTCCTTACCTTGGTAAATAATAATGAGTGTTAAGTATTTTTATATGTTTACTTGCTTAACAATAGGCTTACTTGAAATGACATTTGATCTAGCATGGGAAGCAAAAGTAAGGATATACACCTTACCATCTTTTTGGATCTTGTAGGAGTTTAGGTGTTGTTGAAACTTAGTAGCTTCGGTAAGATAAATGATTGAATGAGAGACTTCATTTATCTCTCATTCAATCATCTACCTTATCGATATAACTGCAAATGGTAGACCTCATGATTAAACTTGTTATAATCATCTTTATATGCATTCACTATCCAAAACATTGGATTGCACAGTTTGACATCATCGATCATGCTATGATCATATTACACATCCTGTGATTGTAATAAGAACAGACCAGACTTATGATAACTATCATAGCTATCATATGATAGCATCGATTGATGCTATCATATGATAACTATAATAGTTATCATATTAATCTCGCATTATACCGATCGGTTATCGGTTGTTATATCAACAGCATTTGACGTGACCGATTGTTAATCGGTTGATTATATTATGTGACGTGACCGATTGTTAATCGGTTGATTATATTAAATGACGTGACCCGATAGTTATCGGCATAACCGATCAAGACATGTCTTGATCGGGCATGTCGAGAGACATGTCCGGTCAAGGCATGCCTTGATCGGTGGGCATTGCTTATAAGTATATGTCATATGAAATGCTGTAGATGCATAGAAATAAATTAATGTTATCTTCAGCAAACTGTAACATAAGAAGCAACAGTAAATATCAGTAAAAGAATAACAAAATTATACAACTTCAGACTTGAACATAAATTTGAATAACATTTACAGGTGTCCATTGTATATTTCTCTTTGTTTGTATTGGAATGGTCATCCAAGGAGGAGGCTTGAGCAATCCAAGGGTGTTACATCACATTCAATTGTATCCTTAAAAGGCTTGATAGCAAAATTGACTACACAAACCTTGTTGATTAATGTTTAAGGACCCATGTTCCTATATCTAGACCAAAAGGTATGGTTGAGGACTTAATAATAGGGTTCGCCGAACTTTATGTATGAAGTTAAAAATTTGGTGAACATTCGCCCTAAACTTTGTATGAAACAAGACTCAGGTGTTTGTTATTAATATATTTGACAGATACACATTCTTGAGGAGAGAAGCTTGGGTGGATATGAAGTCCATAGCGCCATGAATACATGATAAATGATAGAAATGAAGTTCTTCGTTCTCTACTTGTGTAGATGCGGTTTCAACTCATGTACTGTTGTAGACAAAAGTCATGCAAGTGAAGGGATGCGGATTCGATTACAAAAGGAAGGGAGGGAACGTGAGCTTGCGACCCCCCTTATTATTTAATATTTTGAAATATTTAAATTGGACTGATTTTGTTCTTTCTGAACTTGAACTCGAATTGGAACCTTGTGACTTAGGTTTAGGATGATCATATTTGGGGAGTTGAAGGGTGGTGACCAGCCTTTCACTAACCAGATTTTTTTTTCTATTGTCAATAATTGATTTGGTAGTTTTGTAAAAGGATAGACTCTTGAGAGGCCTTATGGTAGTCTGTAGTCATAAGAACAAGAGTGAGATTATTCTCTATACTATTTCAAACCTCAACTATAGGTGGAACCTCCACATCTTCCACCTTCTCTTGTTGCTCTTCTACTATGAGAGTTTTCCCTTCTTCTTTCTTTGGAGTACTTTGCACTTCTTAGTTGAATGATTCTAGTGTTTGTGGTAGCTACAAAATTGTTTCTTTTTACTAGTGGCAAGGAAGGAGGTGTGATTCGGAAAATTTGATTGGCCACTTGGGTTTATGGAGGGTTTAGAGGTAGCCTATTGCATCTTCTTTTAAGGTAACTTTATTTTCGCTGTCATTGTAAGTTTAAAAGCCCTATCCAAAGATTCCACTTTAAACATGGCCAATTCTTTTCAAAAGATGGAAGAAAAACTAGAAAGAAATTTAACGAGTACCTTATTTGCATCTGAATGGAAACCTTTGTCTCAAGTTGGAAGCTAGGGGTTTAAGCAAAATGCATATTTACGTTAAGGCGTATTATACTCATGTATGGATGCAAAAGCGTTCATCAATAAAACTAGAAGCATTTAATTTGACGTGTTTGTAACACATAAATGCATGAAGGGGAAAAAAAAACATATTATTATTTTTTAATTTAATTTAATTTATTTTCTCCTCCCATGCACTCAATTAACTAATTTTTAATTATTTAATGTTAACTATATTTTCACTTCCACCTCTCAACTGCCACTCGCTTTGAGAATTAACTAATGGATCAATTTGTCTATCTCCATCATGCAATCAGTTAACTTTGTAATTATATTAATCTAATATTGCTAATTATGGGAGATTGAAAGTATCCTATAAAATAAAAATTAATTTGGTAATATAAAATAATAATATATTAAAACATAATAATATAATCATATCTTAATAATAATTTAATATTAATCAAAATACCATAATATAATAATAATTTAATATTAATTACAATGTAATAATATGTTAAATTTTTAAGTGGAATAATGAACAAATATGATATCTTTTGGCATACTTTACCTATATTCCTTTAAAGATAGGTATGCTAGTAGGTAGAGTTTGCTAGAGCACAATTTGAAATGTTGCAATCAGTTCCTGCTCAATAGGGATTTTGGATTTTTGCTTGATTGTCAAATTCTATTGAAGAGCACTTATGTTCACTAACTCTATAGAAGTCTTTTTTTGTTGTGCATTGTGCTTAGGAGCCATTACAAAAGGGATGATTAGAGAAATTTTTTTATTGGGGGTTTCTAAGCATAGTACCTTTCGAAGGCTGTAACTTTTTATCCACAACTTCAATTTCAAAAATTTTCTTGAATTAAAAAATTGAAGATCTCAAGTTTTTGGACTCATTGAATGGATCAGAGATCAGTTTGGCAATTGTCACAACCCCCAAAAAACCATTTAAATGACCCTAGAAATTAGATGCAAAGTTTAAGGGCCCTTAAGGAGGTTGGATCTTTAGGCTTCAAATGAAGATCTAGACATCCTTGTCAAATTTCGTATTTCAACTCATTACTATCTTTTGTTGAGACAAAAAATGGATGCATGGGAAGATTCACTGTATCCCACAAAGTCAACTTTCACGTGGAGGGTTTAGATTTTCGTTCTTTTCTTATTTCCAAACATGTGAAAGTGAGAAACATCAAGATTCTCTTTAGTGAAGGCTTCGTTTGGAGCTTTGTCCTTTGAAAACTTTGTAAGGACATTTGTTTAAATGTATACCACTTAGCTGTATGTATCGGCTGAAAGAATCATGGGCATCTTTAAGTCATAAATTGTCATGCTCCATTTTCAAATATTTTGTTTTTGTGTGGATAAAATGCCCATTCTAGTATTCTCCATGGGCTTAGGGAATGTGAAAGGGTTTATTTATTTATTTAATATTCATTATATTGAACCCACAAAAGATTTATTTCATATGATAGGGTCCAACTTGAATATTAAATTAGTTTACTAATTTTTTGTGTTGGAATTCCAAAATGAGGCATGAGATTTCTTAGGAGGTTTGTAACCTCTAGGATTAGGTAGCAGTTAATTATTAGTAGATTCTTTGACAGTTTTCATGACTACTTGCATATGGGAAGTTATTGTCTAATTTTAGTCGGGAATCTTGTAATGGTAATGAAAGGTGAGCATCTTTAGGGAAAAATGATGAAAATAATATATATATATATATATATATATATATATATATTTTTTTTTTTCTGAGGGGGGTTGGGATTTGGGTGCCCAAATTGGGGCCAACATCATCTATTTATTTCCAAGCAAATTCACATTTAAGCCATCTTTTAATACAAAAACTCTGTGAAAATTAGAAAGATAAGATTTCCATAGTCCATGCTAAATTCATATATTTTGCTTTTGGATTCAGTTGTGTAGAACTTTTTTGGATCAACGTTTCAAATCACACTTCGTGATTCATCATCATGATGATAGAGCTGTAGGAGAAAAGATGGTTAAAATTGCAAACCAATGCAAGATAAAAAGGAAGTGAGTGAGGGAGGAAGGGTGGCACAAAGTCCAAAGGAGGGGACACAAAAACCCTAGGTTACCGGGTTTAGACCCCTGGTATTGGTCCAGGGTTTTGGTTCGGTCCGGACAGGGTCCGTGATTCACAGGCCTGGTTCGGACCAGGTCAAACCCAAGAGGACCCAGGTCGAACCCAGGGGTTTGACAGCCCAAAAATGGTTTTTTTTTTTTTTGAATTCCACCACAAAAATTTAAAATATAACCCTAAAAGTGAGTTTTAAAACATTAACTTGGCTCATTTCACACAAGCAACATGACTACAAGCAAGGGGAAACGAAGATGTGGGATATAGAGCTAGACCATACTGATTTGGATGCTTTCACTTCTCAGCTTTTTGCATTTGATGACTTAGATAGCGAGCAAACTTAAAGTGCAAGTGTAAGTGGCATTGGCATTGATTCATCTAATGTCAATGTCAATGATGAGGAGGAGAATGCGGATGATGAATTAGAGAATCCATTTGATGATCAAACTTTAAATTGTGGAAAGTTGAAACAATGATACTTGAATTTTTTATCATTTTGATATTAAACTTGATGTATATAATGCTGTTATGGTATGATCATGATGCTATGATTACAAGTTTATGTTGGTTTTGTTGTTTATATGATGCTATGTGATATGCTAATCTTAATTCATGCTTATAGGCTGCTTATATATATAATTTACATGTTTTTGTACTAACGAACCCAAACCCCTTTTCAAAATTTTGCCATACTGGCGTACTAGTTCTTCGAACCCGAACCGGCAACCTAGCAAAAACCAATAGAGGAAGAAAAAAAAACTGAAACTAAAAAACTAAAAAATTCAAATAAAAAGAAACAAGAGGAAACTAATAAAAACAACCTAGTCAATATGACAAAGATATGAGAGAAAAGAAAGAAAAACAAGGACAAATAAGAAAGAAAAATAAAAAACACCAAAATAAGGCAACCAGAAAATGAAGAAAAGAAACAACAAAACCAAATTAATAAGCTTATTAATTTGGTTTTGTTGTTTCTTTTCTTCATTTTCTTCTCTTGGTTTATATACACACACACACACGTGTATATATATATATATATATATATATATGCATGTAATATATATACACGTGTATATATAAAAAACAAAAAATAAAAGGAAAAGAAACAAAAAGGCAACAAAAAGTAGGAGAACGAAAGCCAAGAGGGCATAAGATACAAATAAGGAGGGCCACAAAAATTTAATAAAAAATGGGTAAAAAGGAAAAAATAATAAGAACAACAAGGAAAGGAAACAAGATGAAAACAAAGCAAGAAGAAAAGAACCCAAAAAATAAAGGTAAAAAGAGAAAAACAAAAAGGAAATGAAAAAGAAAGGAGGAGAGAGAGCAAGGGAAATGATGACCTAAACCAAGCTAGAGATGGAAAGACAAGGAGACAAAGGGAAGAGGGAAACAAAAAGAAAAAGTCACGAGAGGAGGAGGAGAGGGATTAGAGAGAGGGGGCAAGGCGAAAGAGGGAAAGCAAAGGAAGTGGAAACCAAGGGATGAAAGGGAAGAGGAGGGCTACGGTGGGGAAAAGCGAGGGGATCTAAGGTTGGATAAAAGAGGATGCCAAGAGGAGTTCGACGTCCATCCATCATCACGATTAAGTTTGGAGGGATGGTTATAGATTTCTATGCCTTCCTTCAGCTTCCTTTTGAAAAAGTTGTCTTCTTTGGATAGGATTTGGTGTTTGGTGGAAGAGGAATGCTCAGCTAGGGCTGACTTGAGAACATGATCATATTTGATGTCTACACCATGTTCGTTGATTTTGGTTTTGAACAAACGACCAGTTTTGCCTATGTAAGGGATGCCGCATGAGCAAACAACTTTTAGACACCAGAATTGGTAAGACAGTCCCTAGGATCTTTAAGAGACGGGATGCGATTACCCAAGGTTGATTAAGGTTTGAAGGCACATCTGATGTTCTTATTAAGGAGGATTTTGTTGGAAATGCCTTCAAGCTAAGGAAGGGTGGCAGTGGGTGGGATGAAGGAAGCAGATGGCTTGGGTTTGGAGAAGAAGCAAGATTTGGCTTGGTTGATGGTTGAAGGTTCTGGAGATTTGTTTGTTACTATAACCATTTAAAAGGAAGACGTGACGAAGGTCTGTCCAAGCAATCAAATTTGAGGACAAAAATCCTTGGGTTTGCTAGAAATTAGAGGACAAAGACCCTCTAAAGTCCTTGAGGGTAATTTCATATGGAAGTTGAATTTGAGTTGGAAAGTATGTGGTGTTTCTTTTGCAGGAACCATGGAGGTGAAGGGTCCAGATTTACATAGTTTGGTATTCTAATTCTCTAATTTGATTTAGTGGCTCTAGCTTATTATTGTAACAAATTTTTTGCTATGTATGTCTTCATGTTGGAGCAGCTTTGGGTGACCATGGATCCCTAGATATGTGTGTTGTGAGGATAGTTTCTGTGTGCATTTGAAGGAGTTTGATCAAGTGGTTTTGTGGTAGAGTGTAATATTAAATATATTGTTGCTGTTGTTACATTTCATTGTATTACACCATACTTGTATATTTCATTAATATAAGCAGTCCAACACTTTGGTGGAGTTTACTACTTAATGATATCAAATTTTCACAATCCATACTGTAGATCATTGCTGTTTCTGGCTTTGATGTGTTCAAGTTTTTGATATCAATGTTCCAAATTACACTCTGTGGTTCTTTTGACTCCTTTAGCTCTGTACTATCCTAATGGTGGATCACGGAGTGTTGATCCGAAATGCTGATATAAAAAACTTGCACACGATTTAAGCCAGAAACAGTAGCAATCTGGAGTTCACTGGGTTTACTAAGTTATTTGGTGCAAAATTTTTGAATGTTGTTGCAAGGATATATTTTCAGATTTTATGCTCAACTGTGGGATTGATTTTCTTTCAATTTCCACAAAGTTGTATATTTTGCTGTGTAATTCATGCCTATTGATCAGCCCCAAATTATTGAAGAAGATTTTGGCTGATAAGGAGTAAAATTGCCAATTTTGGCTACATATTTTGTGAAGAAATTGTGCAACTTGTTGAGTCTTTACAAGATATTTGTAACATTTTCAAATCTGAAATATTTGTGCATAAAAATCTTGTTGGAAACATTACATTTATCATAGACTTAGTAGTCCCTATGATGGGTTTCTTTTTCCTTTCTTTAACTGCATTTTGCTGAGGGTTGTAAGGCATGGGTAGCTACCTCTTGACCCTTAACATCTTCATAAAACAACATCAAAGTCCATAGAGCTATATTCACCTGCATTACTTGAAATATCCCCCTAGGGATATTTATTCCAGAAATTTGAACAATGAACCATAGAAACTTAACATACCATTTGCATTTAATTGATTTCGATTTATTCACCAAATCATTAAATTCAGATTGAAAACTATTTTTTTTTGAAATTTAGATATGAATATAGCCTCAAATCTTAAATAGATAACAACAGAAAAAGTCCAATCATAGCTACAAAACTTACAGTCAGATTGGATAATCAGTAAATAAAACTGAACACAAAGTGAGCCACCTGAATGATAACTCCAACTGACAATGGGTTTCCGTCCATTGCCTCCAAGCTTTAGGGTTTGTGTCCTCAAACCTACTGAAAACTAGAGCTTCCTAGAAACTCTCCAAAGAAACAATCTCCAAACATAAACCAAGCATATCAAAATGAGCCTCTCCAAGTTATTAAATAGCTCAATCATGTGACTCTCCGTTCACCCATTGCCTGTTTCTTGGAATTCCCTTCTATTTATTAAGTGACTTTACTTTATAATTCAATGTTGACATAAAAAAGTCACTTTAATTTTCATTAATAAATAATTAAATTAAGTTGTCTTTTAAATTGTTATGTTTTGACAACTTAAACTTAATTATTTAGATGGATTTCCTAATGTCCCCAAAAAGGGACATTACAGTCCTCCCTCCTTAAAGATTGCTTGTCCTCAAGCAATCAAGAATCTGCATGCCAATACTAGGATCCCAAACCATCCTCAGGGACACCGTCCTACAAATCCACTGCGCCACATTAATTAAAACATTTGCATACCCACGTTGTAGCAGCATATCTTGGTCCACTAGAGCCAATGCATCAAACATATCACTGCCTGGATCCCATATCAATCTGTAGAACCTGCTATAAGTCATGAAAGAATCTGTCAGCCAATCACCTTGAAGTCATCGTCCACAGATATAGAACATCCAGACAAGATGTCCATCATTTCTTCCTTTAGGAGTTCATCAATCTCTACTACTATTTATTTGATGTCCATCTCCCTTGTATCAACTTCTTGTTCTTTGGTTGTAGTTATAGTAGACATCTGATTTTCTGATTTGTGTAGAGAGTAATGAGCCATGCTTAGCTGGTAACAAAGATCATCAATCTCACTTCCATTGTCTTCCGCAAATTTGATAGCAAGATCCCTATCCATTAAGAGCTGCAAGTAGTCTGATTTCATCTTTTCAAGTGCCTTTTTGATTGTGTGTAATTGTGTACTAGTGACTCCACATGAAATTCCTTTTTGCCTCTCATCAATATGAGTTTCCACATAAGATTTTCAATATATTTGTGAGAATCATCTGCCCTTGTTAATACTTGCATAACTTTCTACTCTGTAACTAAAAATATGTCCTTCAAATCTTGCAATGATAAAGGCTTAAGTTCAAATTCATCTAAGGGACATCGGCTGTCACACAGTAAATTTTCTGATTTGTTCTCAATTGTGGAAGCATTATCACTATCACACTTAAAAGATTCTCTAGATGATACCATGCACTCTTCATGAAGTAGTAATGGAACAACATTGTGATTATATATGAATTCACCAAAGGAGTTCTTCTTTTCACTAGTTTTATCAATAGGGATTTTCAAATCACCAATAAAGAGTTCGGAATACTCCTCACCTATAGCAATTGATTCTTCCTCCATATCATGAACCTTAGCTGATTGGAAACCATTTTCCTTTTTACTTTCACCATCCACAATAACTGGTTCATTCAAGGCTGTAGTTTCAGCTTGCTCCTCATGAGTCATGGCATCCTTTTCCTCTACATCCTTCCTCATCACCACTTGGCTGCAAATTTTTTTCCTTTCATTAGTTTCACAAATATGATCAGGTGACCAAGCCTTTTGACATCTGAAACAAATCTGTTCTCTTCTCATTTGGTTCTTGCTCTTATTTGGAGATCCTGAAATCTGAAAACCCAATGAACTTAGCTCCTCTTTAGACAATACTTCCTTGAATTTCCCAATTTTCTGTTCGACCAAGCTTCTTGAGAGATCATAGGCTGCAGTTGAAACATGCAGCTCTCTTCTCCATATGCCTAACAACTCAGAACGCAATTGCTTACAAATTTCATCATTCTCGTCTAGGATCATGGACAAGATGTCGAACATATGTGACTTCACCTTGTCTGGATGTCGTTTCCTTATCTCAGCAATGAAACAATTGAACATTTGCAGAATCAACTTATCACATTAGAGATCCAACATAAGGTTGAATGATCTTGTCCTTGCCATAATTTCTAAAATTTCAACCCTCTTACCAAAAGAAGGGGCTTTGACATTATATAACCCATGTAGACTCTCCACAATCAGCTGTAGAGCTTCTTTCATTGTATTATCATCATAAGGTTCTCGAGGTGTTATAATCCTCGTGATCTCAGATAAGCAAGAAGTAACCACCAACTTAATCTCATCATTTGGATGCCTTAACCACCTGTGTTGTTTCAAGGTAGTCACTATAGGAGACATAGCCAAATGTAACAAATCATGAGGTGACTGGTCCACACGAATCAAACATTCCTCTACCTTATTCAAAGTGTTCAAAATATCATCCCCTGATTGAGAATGTTCACTGAGCTTGCTGCCTGCTATATGAAGTGTTTTGGCCAACTGTTTAATGTCCTCTGTTGCCATAGTTTGAATTGAAATCAAGTTTCCGATTCTTCTTCCAATAAGCTAACAAGACTTTGTCCTAGATGAGCCCTAAAATAAACAACACACTAATGCCCAACTCTGTTTGCTACTCAATTCTGCACCAATCCATCTTACTTCAATTTATAGACATTTGACAGATAGTTGACATAAAGGTAAATACGAAAGTTCTCTGCAACTGTTTGAATGTTGTTGTGATTTCAGCATCTGTAATGGGCTGGCCCTATTTACTGCAAACACTCACTAGGACAGTATGAAGGTATTTGACCAAACAAATGTCTTTCAATCCCTGTATGCTGATGGTTTTTAATGTGTAAACCTGGTGCGTCTTAAAGGTTTTATTTTTGCACATTCATAACACTTCAAACATGCATATAATAGAAAACACTCTACTATTCTTCAATGTAATTGGCACATGTTATGTTCCAGAATAATAATTTAAATTCTGTCATTACTATCACAAACCAAAATCAAGATTCTTTCAGACTTGTTTAAAAACAACACAGTCCACTTACAAGTTCGTTTTCAAGCTACCATAGCCTCGCTGCTTTGATCCCTTCAAACTAGCTGCAGAGTGTATTTAGCTGTAGACTCTATCCACTTGCTCGCTGGTATTGTGGCTACTGGTTACGTCTCCCTGCTGTCTGAACCCCACGACTTTTGACAGTGCAGTCCATTGCTATACTTCCATACCTCGACAAAGCTCAGAATGCTGATTCCAAGTTTGACGACAGACATTTAGTATTCCCCTAATCGACACCCATATTGGATTTCCCAACGTCACAGTTCGGTCTGAGGATGTCACGCAGCTGTGTATGTGGGTCGCAGACTAAGCACTGGAAAAACGAAGGCAATAATGGTTGTTTGGAAGCTGACCTGGAGGTACCGAACTGAAACGACTCAGAGGTAATCGTTCCTTCTATCATGCCTTCCAATCTGCAATTATACTTGGGCGTTCAACCAAATATCTTTGCCACTGTTTATTCAACTGTGCAGCTTGTGGCTCCTGCAGAGAAAGCGAACTAGAGAAGTAAACACACTAAGCTTGTGTGACCCTACAATAATGTGCCCAGCACTTAAAATCGAAGTGTTCTCCCAATAACCTGTTCTTCCAGCATTATGCTTACTACTTCAATCTCATTGACAAAATAATAAGCGGCTCAATGTCCTCACGCCCAACTAAATGATGCTTGGTGCACATCTATTTCCCTATGTTTGTTTTGTGAAGGCCACGCTGCATCCTACACTCTCGTGTGGCTATCGTTTGCATCAGCAACACTCAGAACGATGGCTCGAAGCTTTTAGTTATCACAAGCTGAGCGATGGTAAACTTCCTTAACAACCTGACTCAGAAAAACTTTCACGGACTGTGATTATTATTCACACAGAATCAGCAACGAATGCTTAGTATCATTAATGAAACGCCATACTCTGCACTTATCAATTAGTCTTTGCCAAAGAATGGTGTGATTCACCACGAACACCAAATACGGCTCAGATTGATATTAACGGAGCTTCATAAAAATCGGTCCCCAATATAATAGCAGTTTGAAATCTTACGATAACAGGAAAACAGTAAATAGGAAAACCCTACAACAATTCTGCCTTGTAAGAATTCAAATCTGCCCCAATTCAATTCAATTTGACTTCTAAATGAAGCCAACCAGCCAACCAAGCTGCAACAATTCGATTGATCTTTCACAATCTCAAAGCTACTGAATTTTTGAAGAATGCACGCTCTCCAAAACAGGTCCAAACCCTAGCCGCCAAAGCCAAGTGCTCAGAAAAAAATGTCAAATGCTCAATATCAAGAATGAGGTTTAATTTCCATCTTGGCTGCCTAAATACCCAAAAGGTACGATTTTTGGCAATTAGGGATTTAACAATAATAACTTGCTTTTAGGGTTTCCAACTTAACCCTAAAAGCAACACCTAGCTTAGGAGATAATAAGTTTTCACTTAAATAAATTCAAGTGATGCACTTTATGATTTTATATTAATATTTCATTAAAATATTAATTGCCCGTGGAACCACTTAAAAATTCATATCTCTCTCATTATTGCTCGGAAACTGAATCTGTCAGAAGCTAGGGCCACAGTTCGCCATGCCAATGAAAATAGGACCATGTCTATTTTTAGCAAATTTTCCCTAAGAAATGAGAAATCCTCATAAAGTGTCAGAAACTGATGAAACGAAGACCAGAACTGAACTCAACACTGAACTAGAACAAATAGACAGACCACTCCTCAAGATACTGCATTACTGACCCCTTTATCCATACTCTGTTAGCCTACAAGAGTCCAAAAATAGGCTAACTCCTCAATCCCAAGTCCCTGACTAGGATGGGGACATTACAGTCCGCCCTCCCAAAATTTGCTTGTCCTCAAGCAAACTCAATGCTGGATGCTGTAAAATGTTATCACACTCCCAAGTAGTATCCTCTATCGGCAGATCCTTCCATTTAATCAAAAATTCCTTGATGACACTTCTCCGCAAATGACGCTCTCTGAACTCCAGAATGGCCTCACGTACTAGCGCTAACTTCCCCTCATCATCTAAGGGTGGTAGAACTGCAGAAGGAACTATCTATTGTCCCAATGCCTTCTTAAGGCGTGACACATGGAACACATTATGAACTTTACTATCAGTCGGTAAATCTAACTCATAAGCCACCTGGCAAACTCGCCTGGAAATCCTGAAAGGACCATAGTAACATGGCTTGAGTTTCTTTGAGCCCTTCTTTCTAAGAGAGGACTGTCTATAGGGTTGTAGCATCAAATACACCATATCCCCAATCTCAAAAGATCGCTTAACCCTCCTTTGATATGCATATTGCTTTTGCTGATTCTGAGCCTTCTGAATATTATCACAAAGTGCTCTCATAATATCTTGGTTCTCCTGTAGCAGATTCCCAACACTCAGTACTCGACAATCGCTCATCAATAAATCCAGAAAACTAGGAGCATCATATCCATACAAAGCTCTGAAAGGTGTCATCTGAATAGTCATGTGGTGAGTGGAATTATAACAATACTCGCACAAATGTAACCACTTCACCCAAGCCTTCTGCTGCCCTGAGATTTTGTTCTGCAGTATCACTCCACCCACTTGTTGACAATGTTTGTCTGTCTATCAGTCTGGGGGTGGTAACTGGTACTCGGAGTGAGCTTTGTCTCGCAAAGTCTGAATAACTCTTGCTGGAAGTGACCCATGAATCTGCTGTCCCCATCACTGACAATACTCCGAGGTAAACCGTGCAATCTAAATACCTCACGAAAGAAAAGACCAGCCACCTGACCAGCAGAATAAGTAGTCGTGATCGGAAAAAAATATGCATACTTAGTCAACCGATCAACCACCACATAGATGTTGTCTCTCCCTTGGGCTTTTGGCAAGACCATAATAAAGTCCATGGACACGCATTCCCACTTCCTGTCAGGAATAGGAAGTGGATGAAGTAACCCTGCAGGGAAGTTGTGCTCCTGCTTGTTCTGCTGGCAAACAGAACACTCTCTGATGTATTGAAGAACATCGGACTTGAGACCCTTCCAAGAGAATCTCTCCCGTACCTGCCTATATGTCTTAAAGTACCCAGGATGTCTAGCCATAGGTGAATCATGGAAGTCCTCAATACTATGCATTTCACCTCATAACTTGGAACTAAAAATATCCTCTCTTTGTAAATGATGAGGTCATCCACAAGAGAGTACCTACTGTCTTGCACTGTTCTAGCAATAATACTAGATGCCCATAGATTCTTGGCATACTCTGCTATAATCAAGTGTTTCCAATCTTCGTACACAACTGCCATGGAGCTCAATTGGGGGCGGCAAGATAAAGCATCAGCAACAATGTTCTGAGTCCCTTTGACATAAGAGATGTCAAAATCATAAGACTGTAACTTGCTGACCCACTCCTGTTGACGCTCATTTAGATACCGTTGTCCAAGAAAATGCTTCAAACTATTATGATCAGTTTTGACACAAAACTTGCTGCCAACTAAATATTGCCTGAACTTGGCCATTGCATGCATGATGGCCAACATTTCCTTATCATAAATACTATAGCTCCTCTTCGGACCTCGAAGCTTCCTGCTCTCATAAGCTATAGGATGACGATTCTGCATAATTACTGCACCAATACCCCTCTCCACATGCGTCACAATGAAGCTCAAAAGGTTTCGTGAAATCGGGTAAAGCAAGAACTGGACATGTAGTCATCAATTGCTTGAACTTCTCAAAACACTCCTGTGCGAGAGGTGTCCAAACAAATGCACCCTTCTTGGTCAAATCAGTGAGTGGTGCAACATGCCATGAAAAACCACTAACAAACCGACAGTAGAAGGCACATAAGCCAACAAATCCCCTGAGCTGAGTCAGGGTCTCAGGTGTAGGCCAAACAACAATGGCACGAACCTTATCAGGATCCATGCAAACTCCCTCTTTGCTGATTATGTGACCCAAATACAAAATTTCTGCCATTCCCAATGCACACTTGGACTCTTTGGCGTAGGACTCCCTGTCAAGCATGCCTAAAACAGTATCCAAGTGAACCAAGTGCTCCTCCCAAGTTCTACTGTAAACCAAAATGTCATCAAAGAAAACCAGAACAAATCTCCTCAACTGAGATTGGAAGACCCTGTTCATAGTGGACTGAAAGGTAGCTGGTGCGTTGGTCAACCCAAAAGGCATAACCAAAAACTCATAGTGTCCACAATGACATCTAAATGCAGTCTTCTCAATATCCTGCTCCCTGACATTGATTTGATGATAACGTGTTCTTAAATCAATCTTGGAGAAGTAACAAGCTCCATGAAGCTCATCTAACAACTCATCAATGCGAGGAATGGGATACTTGTTCTTTAGTCTTTTTATCCAGCATACGGTAATCAATGCACATTCTGAGTGTACCATCTTTCTTCTTCACCAAAACAACTGATGAAGTGAAAGGAGATTTACTCATCCTTATGTGTTCCATTGCTAGAAGTTCTTTGATAGTTTTCTCAATTTCATCTTTCAACCGCTTGGGATGCCGGTAAGGTGTAATCATAATGGGTTTGGTGCCCTCTTCAAGCTCAATAATGCGTTCTATGCCTCTATCAGGAGGCCTACCAGGAGGTATGTCACTAAACACCTTTGTATGCTTAACTCTAAGCTCCCGAATATCTGAATGATAAGGTGTTTTATGTTGCTCCCCATAAGTAGGCATGAGTTTACACTCTGCTGCCCAATCCACCATGTCATGCTTGACAAGTCTCTCCATTCTTTTAAGAGTGATTAATTTCAAGTTGCTGGCTTTGATAGCTTTAAGAACATGGTTAGTCCCATCAACCCTAAATTTCATCTCCATATCTTTGAGGTTGAGTGTAAATTCACCTATGGCATGAAGCCACGTCATGCCAAGAACCACATCCATGTTTCCCATGTTAACCACATAAAAATCAGCTTTGAATTCATAATTATTGAGTTTCATGGGTAAGTCTGAAATCATTCTATCACAAGTCAGCACATTACCATCAACAACTTTCACCTTTATGCCTTCAAGCTCTTGAGTTTGAATCCCACGCTTCTCCACCAACCGTGCATCTATGAAACTATGAGTTGCATGGGTATCAAGTAGAGAAATGACTCTTTGACCAGCCAAGAGTCCACGCAACCTAAAAGAACCTTCTCCTTGCATGCTAGACATATGAGCTTCCTATAGATCGAATTCTCCTTCATTTTCAACTTCCTCTTCTGAATTTTCAGTCTCGGAGTCATTTTGATCAGCTTGCTGGTCCTTGTTATCAGTCATGTTTTCTTCCTCATAAAACCACTCCATATTCCTATTTTGACCCTTAGGCTTGAGGGGACAATCATGGTTTTGATCATAAGGACCCTTACAATGAAAACACAACTTCCTTCTACTCAAATTATTGAGTGTTTCCCTATCCAAAGGCGCTGTAAACTTCTTCCCTTGGTCCACATTTTCTGACTTCTTTTGATCAGACTTGTTGTCATTAAATGATGAGAATGGTTTTGAGTTGTTTGGAGTGAACTTACTACGAGGAGCGGTAAGTTCCATGTTGCATGCCTTCCTCATGGCTTCTTGCAAGGTAGGGGGATCAAAAGCCTTAATCCAACCTTTCATAGGCTCATAAAGACCTTCAACAAAAAGAATGACCAGTCTTCTCTCTGAAATGTTAGTTATGTTGTCATTTTATGATACCCTTGGTTCATCAGTGAGAACCGATCAAAGATATGTTCTATGGACTAGCGTTGCCTGAGTTGATCAAAGAGAAAACAATGGAATCATAAAGTATGAAGTGTTGTCTTGTCGGAAGTTCCTTTCCCATGTCTTCTCTTCCTCTCTTTTCCCTGGAACTCCGGAACCCCCAGGTTCCCAAGTTCCTTGTTCTCCTCCCTCGGAACTCCAGAACCCCCAGGTTCCCAAGTTCCTTGCCCTTCTACCTCGGAATTCCGGAACCTCCAGGTTCCGAAGTTCCTAGTTCCTCAACCCCGGACCTCTGGAACCCCCAGGTTCTGAAGTTCCTAGTTCCTAGTTCTTCAACCCCGGAACTCCGGAACCCCTCATTTTATGACACCCTTGGTTCATCAGTGAGAACCGATCAAAAATATGTTCTATGGACCAGCGCTGCCTGAGTTGATCAAAGAGAAAACAATGGAATCATAAAGGATGAAGTGTTGTCTTGTCGGAAGTTCCTTTCCCAAGTCTTCTTTTCCTCTCTCTTCCCCGGAACTCCGGAACCCCCAGGTTCCCAAGCTCCTTGTTCTCCTCCCCCGGAACTCCGGAACCCCCAGGTTCCGAAGTTCCTTGTCCTTCTACCCCGGAACTCCGGAACCCCCAGGTTCCGAAGTTCCTAGTTCCTCAACCCCAGAACTCTGGAACCTCCAAGTTCCCAAGTTCCTTGTTCTTCTACTCCGGAACTCTGGAACCCCCAGGTTCCCAAGTTCCTTAGTCTTCAACCCCGGAACTCCGGAACCCCCAGGTTCCGAAGTTCCTAGTCTAACTACTGTGGCTTCGGTCTCTGAAGTTCCCCAACTACGGTGACTCAGGTCTCCGAAGTTCCCCTTCTCTCTTTAACCCTTTCCCTCTCTATCCCGGAACTCCAGAACCTCGAGGTTCCGAAGTTCCTTTGAGCAGTTCCCTGGAACTCCGGAACCTCGAGGTTCCGGAGTTCCTTGCTCCTTCCCTTGTCTTCCTCACTTTGAGAGTCTGGTCTCCGAAGTCTTCCAAGCCTACTTCCGACTTGCAACACTCCCGGATGGCGTGATCGACACTCGAGGCTTTTAATGCTCCGACAGTTTTGGGGACTTGTACACTTTCTTTTGTGGAGCCACAAGGGTGCATTTAATGTTTTTGGCAGGATTTCCATCAAGAGAGGTACGAGGCCATGCTTGGTGACTTGTGTCATGACTGCATACTCTAACTTTGGAAGGTCAGTCAATCCACCTTCTCAGGGTTTCCCTTTGTGGGTATGGCTAGGTTGCTTGCATGTACAAGCCAAGTGCATGCACTTCCCTGCACTTCCAGATTGACATGCAGGGGTCATGATCACCATTGTAACCCATTTTTCTATATAAGGTTGTTAAGCTTCATTGTAAAGGGTTCTCTCCCTACTGCCTGGAGTTTTCTTATGCTCTCCTCTTCTCTTGAAGACTTGTAATCTTTGCATTTCTGCAACTGTAAGATTGACGTTTGGCCTTATGATTAATTGAAGAACACTATTCTTGCCTTCTTTCAACCTATGTATGTTGTGTATTCTTTCTTACCTTCATCATAAGTGCATGTTGTGGCTCTTTCTCTTCATATTTGCTGTGTTAACTGGTTTTCTGAGTGTGATTTGTCGGAATCCTTCTCCCCTCTTGGTATTCAGTGAATTCTAACCTTCATATATGCATTGGGGTCACTCATACAATTGAAAGTTGTGCATCTTCAAGGTGTTTCAGTTAATTACTTGTGTCATTTCGGCAGGGAGAGGAACAATCTCTTCTTGGTGCATCACCTCCCTTTGTTTCAAGCAATTTCTCTCTTCTCTTTTCCTCTGCAAGTTGTTAGGATAGGCTTAAGAGTAAGTTTTGAAGTGTTGAGTTTGTTTAACACCTGCACCTGGAGTTAGAAGGAAGCCGGCCTTCTCCGGAGATTCAACCCCCTCGCGCAAGGTCCCACACTTCGGGGTTGTTTCCATGTTTCACAAGGTTGCTGAGTTGATAGCTTAGCAAGGGCGCAAGCTTTTGTGATAACAGTTACTATAACTAAAAGCTTATGAAATTCACTAATATAAGATTCCAAGCTGCCCATTTGTTTCAGCTGAGCTAAATCCCTGAAATACAACTCTGGATCTTTTTTATCAAAACGCTCAACCAATCTTTCAGTGAATTCTTGGTATGTAGTAATAAGGTCATGATGCAAAGTCACCATCCCATGGTGCCACCAATCATGGGCTACCCCATCCAAATGCAAAGCTGCAAACTTAATAGCATCTTCTTCTGACATAGGACGTAGATTCAGGAAGGTATCCAACTTGCTAATCCAAGCTCTGGCTGTAACACTACCGCTTCCATCAAAAGTAGAAAGTATGAGCTTCTTGATTGCATATTTGAGATCATTAGTTTTGTTCCAAGGTTTCTTGTCATTCCAATTCCACTTCTTGTTGTGTTCCCTCTTTTGACTCATAAACCTGTCAAAGTTAAGATGTTCCTCAACTCTCGGTGGTAATGCATCCCATTCATCATGAAGTGTGGTTACGTTAATCGTAAAGGCCACCTCATCTTCGTCCTCAACCATGTCCTCTTCTTCAGGTTCATTTCTAACAAAGGTTGGGCATGTAGGCCTATCATAGGTGTGTGTGGGAGTCACTCTTGCCCTTGGGCGACCAGCAACACTACCATTTTCCTCTTGGTTTTGATTATGCCCCCTTGGCACAGTGATCTGTTGTATGGCTATAGTCAATTGCTGCAACACATTTGCCACTTGTCGCTGCCCTGTTACTAAACCCCTCATAATAACACCGGCATCTTGGTCCTCATTGTTCACAGCCTCTCTGCGTGGCTCACCATTATTCCTGTCCCCCATAACATCCAAGGGTATTTCTTCAGTTTGATTAGGATCACCCTGTAAATCAGGTCTCCTGCGTGTGTGATACTTGTGAGGCCCAGTCTGTTGTTGATGCATAAAAAAAAATTCTAACCCTCCAGGAAGGCAGGATCAAAGCTTTGATACCACTGTGATGAATCCTTGCTGGTTCAACTCTTCAACCTGTTGTAATTTGTAGATCTTCTTTGTAATTTTTAATTATTAAGATGGTCTTTCAGAAATAGACAGAAGTTGCAGAAGAGGATTTCTTTAATTTGCAACACATATTGAATAATACATGAATTTAATCAACTGAAACAATGAATTGGAGAATTTAGAAGCATACCCGTAGGTCCTTAGCCAATTTATTGAAAAGAAAGAATAAATCAGCAACTTACAATGTTCTGATTTTTATTCTGAAACAATTCAGATCTGCTTTTATTTAAATACTAAGACACCCAAATAGTGGAAGATGGTGCCAATAAATGAGCAAGCTGTGTGTTTGGGAAAAGAAGCCTCCAAACCACAGAAGAATCAACAACAAAATAGTAAATAGGACCCTACAACAAATCTGCCTTGTAAGAAGCCAAATCTGCCCCAATTCAATTCAATTTGACTTCTGAATGAAGCCAACCAAGCTGCAACAATTCGATTGATCTTTCACAATTTCAAAGCTACTGAATTTCTGAAGAATGCACGCTCTCCAAAACAGGTCCAAACCCTAGCCGCCATAGCCAAGTGCTCAGAAGAAAAAGTCAAATGCTCAATATCAAGAATGAGGGTTAATTTCCATCTTGGCTGCCTAAATACCCAAAAGGTGCAATTTTTGGCAATTAGGGATTTAAAAATAATAACTTGCTTTTGGGGTTTCCAACTTAACCCTAAAAGCAACGCCTAGCTTAGGAGATAATAAGTTTTCACTTAAATAAATTTAAGTGATGCACTTTATGATTTTATATTAATATTTCATTAAAACATTAATTGCTTGTGGAACCACTTAAAAATTCACATCTCTCTCATTATTGCTTGGGAACTGAATCTGTGAGAAGGTAGGGCTATAGTTCGCCATGCCAATGAAAATAGGACCATGTCTATTTTTAACAATTTTTCCCTAAAATATAGGAAATCCTCATAAAGTGTCAGAAACCGATGAAACAAAGACCAGAACTGAACTCAACACTGAACTAGAACAAATAGACAGACCACTCCTCAAAATACTGCATTACTGACCCCTTTATCCATACTCTGTTAGCCTACAAGAGTCCAAAAATAGGCTAACTCCTCAATCTCAAGTCCCTGACTAGGATGGGGACATTACATTCTTTATACCCATTTCTTGAAGTAGTCACCACCCTTCACAAGAATTGATTCACCACCCTTCATTGCTGTCTTGGAGAATAATAATTCATTTCCAAATTGATTTCCTTCATTCCAGTTGGTGTACGTTTCATCATTTACCGAACATTAGAATACAATATCAAAGGATACTCTATCCTCTCCTGAACAAAATCACTACTTGTGCCAAGATTGTGAGAAAGACCACAAGGCGACTCTAAGGTTTATACATGCGAACAAATGACTTTATGTGGATAGCTTCTTGGGTAGTGTGTGCTAAAATACAAGGGGGACTTACACTTGACAACTAGTATCATTCACAAGCTGGACTTAGGCGAATTTGTCAATAAACACTCTTTGTTTTTGGATTTTCTTATTTGGGATTCCAAAATAAGATAAAAAGGATAAGGGTTTAGGAATTCTAACTACTGTTAAACTATTCCTATGAACTCAAGAGACGGTAAAGACTAGGTGAAACTGGTAATGCCACTTTGTTTCACCACACTTGGACAACTACACAAAGCATGTGCAATCTTCTAGGGATGTGCTTAAGATTTTCACACTTATGAATAATACCAACAATTGAACAATATTACTCAAAGTAGAAGTTAAGCATCCACATCAAAAGCTCATGCTAACTTTACACATTGAATGAAAATCATCCATCCAACAAAAGTATGAGCAAAATTTCACCAATCTAAACTATCAATCATTCATTCATCTAACAATTTCAAAGCAAATTACTTAAAGCAAATCTATTCTAAGTGTTGAAGAAAATATGCAACCATGCAACCACTTGATAACAAATAAGACTTCAAAACAATACTAATAATGAACTTTTTATTATCCAAGTAGCTCTATGCAACAATTTCATAAATCTCTCAACACTGAAATGAAATGAGAGAATGAGATTATATAAAGTTTTTGAAAGCAAAATGAACGACCGAGATCAATCTAAGATCAATGGTCAAGATTAAGACAACCTAACCCTAATTAGAGTTTCCCAAAGTAAAATCAATATTTAGTGCATGTAAGACAAATGGCACAAGGTGCTATCTTTTAGGATTGCACTCCCTTCTCTTGTTGAGAGTTAGAAAGTTCAATGAACTTGGATACAATCTGATCAACCTCTTCCATCGTGACATGTGGCAGCACACTAACATTCAATTCTAATCCTTCCTAATCATCTGAACATACAACAAAAGTGATTTCCCAATCTAATTCCTGCTTTTGGAAAGCATCTATGATGGATAGAAGGTTCAATGCCTTAGCCAGATTCTGCTTCAAGACTGGTCTAGTAGAGAAGATTTCCTGTGTCTTGGTCTTTAGATTTTCCAACTTCATAACCTTCTCTCGGATAGTTTCCTTTTCAAGTACCTTTGCAGCTACAAGGTAAACCTTGTCTTTAATTTCTTTTATCTGCTCCTCAGCTCTGTCAACATCTACCTTCACTTTCTCTAAGACTTCACTGCGTGCAACCAAGGTCCAATGCCAACTGTTGAAGTCATATGCAACTTCTGCTTCTATTACCTTTCCATCAATTAGTTTTTGCTTCGAAACACCATTCAATTCTCTAAGGCATGGGATAATATTCTTTCTTGGATGTCCTGAAGGTTGGCCCATGCTGCAATCTTGAAGAGTAAAGAAGAGGTTTGTTCATATGTTAATGCTAACCTTTCCACAAATGCGGCTACCTCTTTACTTGTGCTTTCCATCCATGCCTCGGTCTCTTTGGCTGTCACTGCTTCTTCCTCAGAACTTCTGACTGTTTCTTGTGGATTCAAGAGTGGAGGAGCTTTTGGATTGGCTTGGTTACGTGGCTTAGTCAAGTGCTGAATGTATTCTCTTAGGTGCTCAACTTCTTTCTTATATTCCTTCTTTTCTACTTCCCTGTCCACTCTTGCCTTCATGAAGCAACTGAATTATCCAAGTCTTCAGCTTCCTGCTTCTTGGTAGTTGGTCCTAAACTGATTGCAGTGACTTCATATTCATGGGGACCAATATCTCCCTTTGCCTTGTCCACTTTTGGCACAACAATTTGCACTGTCGTTCAGCCGGCTTCATCCCTCTGGATGGTAGAAAACCTTCTAGCTAGCTTCTTTGTGGCAACCTATTCTAATTTAGCCAAGAAATCTGCCATATCATCCTCTTTTTGAACTTCTATTTCTTGTGTTTTTATTTTCAATCTTTCTTTCAACCAATCAGTAATAGTGGGCTGCTCAATGCCTTCCACTTCTTGATTGCCTTGTTCATACATGATATCCCGAAGGGCAGAAATCATTCCTTCTTGAAATTCACCTTCCTCAACATCCATTTCATTGTCTGATTCCAATACTTCTGTGCTGGTAGGAGACGGAGGCTGCTCATCTTCTTGATGGATTGACTCTACATTTTCTTCGTGAACTGGGGAAGGAATTTCCATCGATGCCAATGATTCATCAATGGCCTATATGTCATTTATGTTTGCTAATGCGGCATAACGAGACGGTTCTAGCCTTTGTTTCTTCTGAGCAGGCCCTTCATTCACAACTGCCTTCCCTTTCTTTTTAGCACTTTCAATTGGTCTGGCACTTTGAGTTGCTTCCTCATTTGAAGAATATCCTTTTGCTTCACCCATCAGGTCATAAGTCAAGATTATATTTCTCCGTCTTAATCTATGACACTGTTGATCAATCCACCACCTGGAAAATTTCATAACTGGCCGCATCAAGGTGGTCAAGTCTGCATGCTCTAGTTTTGACCATTTGATAGGAGAAAGAGGTGCATGCTCATCAAAGCCAGGTTGAGTATATTCTATATTATCTTCTAGTTGATCAGGTACAAGGAAAGGTTCAGTCATTCTGATCAAATTTACTGGCAGTCTGGAACATAGTCTTTTCCTGATGTCAAATTCATTTGCAACATTTGCCCAATAATCTTCTATGTCCACTTTATGTCTGAATCTTTCTCCATTCACTGATCCAATATTGCTGTGAGGATCATATTTAACTCTGGACTGGTAGAATGTAAAGGGATACCACTGCATCTCTAGCTTGGCACTTTCAGCTGCCTGTGCTGTTGGACAAGACTCCTCCATATTTCCAATAAAGAATGGAAAGGTAATTGCTGCCTTTTGTCTTATTCTTTTGAAGCCCTGATATGTTTCTAATTATCTGAGAACTTCGAGTAGGACCATCCTGTTGGTTGGATAGATCGGAAGTCGATAAGGACAACCTTCGAACCTTTGAACTCTTATGCATGTAAATTTTGGAAACTGGATAAACCAGGATCCATACTTGCTGGTTAAACTTTTAGCTTCAGGAGATAACCTTTGGTGAGTTCCTCCTTGTAATGTCCTTGTGATGTATATCAGGAATGCATCATTGACTCACTTGAAATGGCTCTTCTCCTTAAGTTGTAGTTGTGGGTAACAGTCATAAGACTTGAATTCATTTTCTCTATTGCCAACTATGCCTCTGTAGATCAGTCCGGAATATCTAAAATTTCTGGCCAATGAGTAGATAATATAGGAGCTCATGTAGAATGACTTTGTCTTCTCCAAATTTATCAACTGTTCATGAAGATTGTTGCTGATTATGCGGGACCAATTGAACATTTCGACTCCTGAGGTAATTTCATCTATAAAGTAGTACATCCATGTCTCAAATGGTGCACCCCGAGGGCTGCCCATTACTCTATTTAGTAGTAGGATGATATGACCATATTCTTCTTTGAAGTATGGACGCAACAAATACTTTGGCACTTTTCCCTGGGGTCTTTTCTTTTCCAACTAGGACTTGTTAATATTTGCCGCACAGAGTTCAGACTGGTTTTCAGCTAAAGCATGAAGAGAGCAATATGTGGGTTGTAACAAAGGTATCTTGTGAAATCTACTGAATGGCCAGTTTCAGATTGCCCTCAGTTTGTGTTCACAGTAAAACTTGATTACAAAGTTTATTGTGCTGAGCGATTATATCTCTTCGTATGACTAAGTAGTGGAAGATAAGAGTTTTACTTACTTAAGAGTAAAACATGGAGCGTACTTTTTGAACAAATTTCTGATCTTTATTCTCTGAGTTGATGCTCAACATGTTTGTTATTTTTGATTTGAGTTGGTGCTCATCTTGTAATGGGTTGGAGCCCAATTTTTATTCATAAAAGAATTTCTTGGTACTGTGGTTTTTTACCCTAATGGATTTTCCATGAGATAAAATCAGTGTTCTTTGTGTGACATTTTCTCAAACTCCTGTATGTCTTTAATCTTGTATTGAAAGGTTTTGTAAGATATTGATTCACCCCCCCTCTTAGTATCTTTGTTTTGTTTTCTTCAGTTTGAATGCTGTTGGAGCATGGATTTTCAGTTGATTTGAAAAAAGGGAAAAAGAGATGAAGAGTTTAGAGAGATCTAATCTACTTCTCAGATCAATGACACTAGTGGATCATGCTTGGATGGACACATTCCCTCAACTGAGATTTGCTTCACCATACTACCAACAACTACACAAAACTGATGCAATCTTCTGAGGGAAACGAAAGGTTTTCATATCATGAATCATTCACCCAAATACCCAATACATTGGCGCAACTTGAATAAACTCGTCCACAATTGAACTTAGCACATTTTAATGTTTAGGCTAACTATGCACTGCAATTGAAAATCATCCAACTTCAAATGGTATGAACTAAGGAATTATCAACATCCACACATTACTCTATCACAATCAAAGAACTTCATCTAACATGAGGATTCAACAAGAAATCATGCAATATGTAGAAGAAACAAGACATTCCACCATATCATCAATGAAAATGATGTTTATTTACAAGCTTGGCAACAATTTCTGCCTTCTCCTCCTAGTCTACTAACTATCTGCTAACTGCTATTCTTAACTATTCACCTTTACAAATGAGGAGAGCAAGCCTTATATAGTACTCTCAATACAATTGTATGGCCAAGATCAAGTGCAAATCAATGGCCAAGATTGAAAGATAGAAACCCTAATTAGGGTTTGTTACACCCATTACATAACATATAATGTTTGACCAATGATAAAATTACATTTTTAGGATATGTCCTTCATTGAATTCCAACCAATGAATGGTGAGGTTAGGTAGGATAAACAATATTTGATGAAGTGACGTGTCAATTGTTCCACCTTTGAATGAGCTAGGTTCATTGAACTTGGACATGTTGACCTTAATTGATGAATGAGGATGAGTCGGCGCCACGTCAGCTTACTCCTTGTAACTCATCACATGTGTTTGTGATTCAGGTAATATCTCTTGATACTCAACATTTCCAAGCGCTTGATGTGATGGTGGGAGATATTCCCAAATTGCATCATCCTCTTTGACCTGATCACTTTGACTTCCAACCTCCGTCATGGATTTTTCTCTTGCTATTATTGGCAATGATTCTTGGATTTTTAGAGGAAATTCAAGATATTTGTAAAATTCCTTCCTTTAGTACCTTCACTCTCATGGTTGCTCTTTCATGACATTGATCTTTACTTTTTGATGATGAGTCCTTACGCTTCCTTTGCAATGTTGATGAATGTTGGGGTGTTTATCATGTGGAGCAATCCCCCACCTTTCTTAGCTTGATATCTTCCCTTGTGAAGTCTTCTCTCCTTTGAGTTGCTTCCATGTGTTGATCTCCACAATGCTGAAGTTGTTTCTCCTGCATTCAACGTACTTACTTCTTGCACCAGACCTTGCTATTGCTGACAGCAAGTTCCTTCATTTGATCACCTGCAACAACAAACAAGCTATCATCAAACACCTATATATATATATATTTCATACATTTTCCGAGTTCTCTAACCTGATATGTCTTCCTAATGAGGGTGAAATGATGCTCTAATTTCTGACCTTATGTCTGATTTTGTAATTTCTTAAGGTCCGATTGAGGCTTTCAGTATGAGACTTCACCTCTAGAGATCTGGTTGGTGTTTCCAACAAGTTGTAGACAAATCAGCAGGTCCGATTTTAGGATCCTACAGTCCTGATTTGCTCTAGGCTGGGGATTTGACCATGCATAGGAAGAAATGAGGATGGCCAGACTTTTTAGGAGGTGGGGACAATTTGCTTTAAAGTCCGCGGATTTGGAGGGATGAGGACATGGGATGGCTGGGGTTTGAGATAGGTGAAGGAAGTTTCCTTCCCGACTTCTCTAAATTGCTGATTGTCTCAATCATGTTCATCCCCTCATCAAACTAGCTATTTGGTTGGTCTGATATCATATTGTTGCCCTTCCTTGTCATATTCCCGTGTAGATAGTAGGCCATGATTAGAAACATTAAACAATACATGTACATAAATATATATATTTTCAATACATAAATTATTTTTACCGCTTAAAATACATTTTATCTTAACTAGTGGGAGTGATGAAAGGACGCGTCCATTCCCAAGCCACCTCCGGAATAGACGCCATGTTTCAAGGGGAATCACATGGTTTCAAAGAGGTATAAACCTGCACCCCAAGGAAACACAGGAGAGGAGGTGACAAGGAGAGAAGGGCAAGGAGAAGCATCCAACAGGTAACTTCGTTACTCGGTAATAATATTTATTTCAGTTTTCATAATTTATGATGCCTAGACAACCATGAGAACTGCCTTGGGTACGCATCAGTCAGCAGACGATGTGAAAGGGCTAGTCGCTGGTTCTTCCCCGCGATGAAGAACCAGCGCCTAGTAAGCATCCCCCCCATCGCCAACAGGTTGGTACGTCCCTAGGCCAATCTGCTTAAATGTCGAAATGATAAAGTATGTCTTTGTGCAAATTGTATTAAATCTGCTTTCATTCCTCATATAACAGTAATGAATATAATTTAACTAGTGGCCCAGATTAATTGCTAAATCGGTTCCATGCCTAAAAATGTCTTGCCAAATGAACTAAGCACATTTGTAATGTACAAAAGGGTAAAATGAACTTAATCTTCACGCTAGATAGGTAGCCTGCAATATTAGGTTTAGTATGCTGCATTAAAATACACTTTAGTGACAGATAGAAGAATAAAAATAACTCATTCATTCTCAGACACAACTAATAAGTAAAGAAAAGGAATATTAATTAATGATAGTCATGTTTCTGCAACTAGGCACAATTGTAATGAATTAATCCCTACAAATTTATATATAATGGATAAATGTTAACCAAGTAATATAGTCATGAGTCTATGTTTTCTGTAGGCATTTATTATCTTCCTGATATCCTCTGTTTGTTAGTACATTCAAGATAATGAGTGCAAGCCAGGGGTATGCTGAGCCCATCCTCAGGTGGCCCTATTAGCCCTAAGAGACGCGATGGGTCTGGATGGGTAGCCTAGCCAACCTGGAAAGTCCTCAAAATCTAGAATGGGTTGTGTATGTATTTTGTGCTGCAATAATTATGCCACTGATCTAATATTACTGCTGACATATAAAATGAAATATCTAAATGTTGCAGGAAACCGTAAATCCTTTTGTGGCCCTAAATCCAACCTTCGGTGGATAGATCAGGCCCTAATTATCAGGAAGACGAGGCAGGTACAGCAAAGGTTCATTACATTCCTTTTGCCAAATCATGGATTCATCATCAACCTTGGAGGTAGACCAGACTTTTTGGGGTGTGAAGACAAAATGATAAGGGTTGATGGTTGAACTTTTTGATGCAAGTGAAAGTGAGCAAAAGAAGTTTGGGTTTTTGACTAGCAAGTGGAAGACTACTTGATGATGGCCGGGGTTTTGGGTGTGCACTGGAAGTCTGTGGATTTTAAGGGTCATTGGAAGTCAAGCAAGTATGGCCGGGGATTTGGGGGCTAAGTGGAAGTTCTTCATAACTTCTCCAAATTGTGTTTGCTTTAATCACTTTTATCACCCTTATCAATCTTGACTATCTGCCTGATCAAAACATTCAATGCTGATGCACTTTCCATTGCCAAGATGAGGAAAATCAATCATGGTCAGACTTTTGGAGGGTCACTAGAAGTGTTGTCAAGTTGGCTGGGCTTTTGGTTCCCAAGTGGAAATAGTGACTTCTCCTTCCACGTTAATATTTCTTGTTCAATCAATCTTTTCAAGGCATCCTTATCTCCCCTTGCTAAGTAAACTTCCTTGGCATCACTCAACATTGTTTTTGAAAAATCTTCAAGTATTCAACTTCTACCAAGCGTGGATCTCAGCAAGTGGAGGGTATGTGCATCTAAGCTGGGGTTTTGAGCATGAAGTGGAAGTAGAAGGAGAAGTCAAAGGATAACTCCCTCACAACCACCTCCATTTAACATCACCATCAAGACCTTGGTTGATCCTTATCAAACACGTATTCTCGATTGATTGTTCATCACTTCTTGATTGTTCCTCGTCTCCATGCTCTAACTTGAGGAAGTCCACTTACCTGCTTGACTCCTCATCGCACTTAAGACTCATACCTTGACGGTGACCTGACCCCTAGAAGTTGCACCACATTCCCTCTCAAGCAAGAGGTTAATAGCTAAAGAAACTATTGTAGACAACTAAACTAAGACAATTAACCTACGAGCAAAAAGTGGGGGTTCCTATTTGCAATGGGGCGATGTGTGAAAATGTCACAACACAAACCATGGCTTGAACTGGAAACCCTAGGCGGTATGCAACCAAAAAAAAGACCAGGCACAAAAGAATAGAACGCATGGAGCAGAGAACCCACGATTTTGGGAAAAATCTTGCAAACCTTCGATTGAGCAAAAAACAGGTCACAACACTTAGCCAAAAATTTGTCGCGCGGGAAGAAGTTCAGAGGTGTTGCGTGGGAAAAAAGAACCTCGTGCGGAAAATAAAATGATTGTAACAAACTCTCGTGGAAAAGACCAACAAAATCTGCATGCGGACAAAAACCAAAACAACTTCACGCGGTTTGCAGTAACAAAAAACCACTGTACGGATAAAGGAACTCGTGATTTTTTTCCTTAGACTCGTCTTGATTTTGGAAGACACGGGCTGTAATGTCCCCATCCTAGTCAGGGACAGTGGTTTGAGGAGTTAGCCTATTTTTGGACCCTTGTAGGCTAACAGGGTATGGATAAGGGGGTCAGTAATGCAGTATCTTGAGGAAGCCTATTTTTGGACCCTTGTAGGCTAACAGGGTATGGATAAGGGGGTCAGTAATGCAGTATCTTGAGGAGTGGTCTGTCTATTTGTTCTAGTTCAGTGTTGAGTTCAGTTCTGGTCTTCGTTTCATCAGTTTCTGACATTATATGAGGATTTCCTAATTTTTAGGGAAAAACTACTAAAAATAGACATGGTCCTATTTTCATTGGCATGGCGAACTGTGGCCCCAGCTTCTGACAGATTCAGTTTCTGAGCAATAATGAGGGAGATATGAATTTTTAAGTGATTCCCACTGGCAATTAATGTTTTAATGAAATATTAAAATAAAACCACAAAATGCATCACTCCAATTTATTTAAGTGAAAATTTAATATCTCCTAAGTTGGGGGTTGCTTTTAGGGTTAAGTTGGGAACCCTAAAAGCAAGTTATGATTTTTAAAAACCTAATTGCAAAAAATCGCACTTTTTGGGTATTTAGGCAGCCAAGATGAAATTAAACCTCATTCATTGATATTGAGCATTTGACATTTCTTCTGAGCACTTGGCTATGGCGGCTAGGGTTTGGACCTGTTTTGGAGAGCGTGCATTCTTCAGAAATTAGTAGCTTTGAGATTGTGAAAGATCAATCGAATTGTTGCAGCTTGGTTGGCTTCATTCAAAAGTCAAATTGAATTAAATTGGAGCAGATTTGGCTTCTTACAAGGCAGATTTGTTGTAGGTTTCCTATTTACTGTTTTGCTGTTAATTTTTTTGTGGTTTGGAGGTTGCTTTTCCCAAACACACAACTTGCTCATTTATTGGCGGCATCTTCCATTGTTTGGGGGCCTTAGTATTAAATAAGAGCAGATCTGAATTGTTTTAGATAAAAAAAATCAGAACTTTGTAAGTTGCTGATTGAATTCTTTTATTTCAATAAATTGGTTAAGGACCTATGGGTACGCTTCTAATTCTCCAGTTTATTGCTTCAGTTGATTAATTTCATTTATTCTTTCAATATGTGTTGAGAATTAAAGAAACCCTTCTGTAACTTCTATCTATTTCTGAAAGACCATCTTTAATATTTAAAACACAAAAAAAAGAATAATAAATTACAGCAGGTTAAAGGATTGAACCAGCAAGGGTTCATCACAGTGGTATCAGAGCTCTGATCCTCCCATCCTGGAGGGTTAGGGGATTTTATATGCATCACCAATAGTTTGGGCATCACAGGTTTTATACCCGCAGGGGATTTGGTTCTCAGAGAAACCAATTTCATTTTGGTCAGAACCAAATTGAAAATATGGGTGATAGGAATGAAGAAGCCACCAGAAACACTACACAAAATGATGACAACGAGGCAAGGGAGGTCATGAGAGGTATAGCATCTGGACAACAACAGGTAGCAACAGTGTTGCAACAGCTGACCACCGCCATACAACAACTTTCAATACCTAAGGGTAATGATCAGAATCAAGAAGATAATGGCAGTATTGCTGGTCATTTCAGAGCTCGAGTTACTAACACATGTACATATGACAGACCCTGAAGTATCCCCTGGCTAATCTGACCCTATTTCACTGTTGCAACCACTGACCACCGCCATACAACAACTTTCAATACCTAAGGGTAATGATCAAAATCAAGAAGATAATGGCAGTATTGCTGGTCATTTTAGAGCTCGGGTGACTAACACATGTACATATGACAGACCCTGAAGTATCCCTTGGCTAATCTGACCCTGTTTCGCTTATTTGAACCCCAAGGATTATTGTCAAACACTTGGCATACAATGTTTTGAAGCGCTGTTATGAATTTTTTATTGTCTTCTTTGGGTTTGTAGGCTGCAAATGAAGTCATGGACAGCTTCTAACAATGCAAGGCTGTTATAGAAATGATATAATAGCTGTTTTAGACCTTTACACACACATGTAATGACTGAATTAACTAGTACAGCTAGTTGACATTAAGACAAACACTTGTCATGCATCCCAATGTATACCTACAGCCATTAGGCATTTAAGCAAACAGTTGGCATGAAAGCTAAGTGGTTGATCAATGTTGAATGTTACCATGAATGTGGAATATGCAACTTATATCTCCATTAAACATATGCAACCTCCAAGTATTTCATGATATAATCATAATAGCAAATGATGCAATGAAGTAATGATTATCTAATACAATGACCATAGATAGAAAACCTGGAATTATAATGGCTGCCTTGATATATTGGTTTGATTCTCCTCATATGCAAAGCCCTTGTCAAATATATATAGCTGTTCACCTTTCTAAATCCCCTTCTATAGAATTCGAACTACTGTAGCGCACTGTTCACGACACTGCAGCGCACTGTTCACGACACTGTAGCGCACTGTAGTCTCTTTCAATCTGCAAACAAACTCTGAAATAAACCCTCCAATCAGCTCAATACTGACTCCTGAATGAAGCCAACTTTCACAAGCATAATCAGACGATATTGGACACCCTCTATATGCTGTTACAATGAAGAAGCCACGCTCTCCAATGCCGACAAGCCTTGAATCTTGTAGAAACCCTTGGTATTCTACACTTCAATGCTCCAGAGAAATTTCAATCAAAAACTCCAATCACACAATGAAGTTCGATTCCTTTTGCACACTTATATTTTCACAAGAAGTTCGAACTTCTTCAAAAAGCTCTTAATTAACATTAAAATGTTATAATATCTCATTGGCATCAATAATGTAATTAAACCTTGGGTTATGTGCTCGTAAATTATTAATAAACTTGGCCCCCTTCTCATGATAAATAGACCCTCATTTAAGTGCTTTATAATATAAAGTCATTTTATAACTTAATAATATAATCTCTAAATAATTAATGTTTAATTGAGCCAATTAAACATTAATAACTTCATCTCTGTATTTTTGAACGCCGTCTGAACTGGGAGCTAACATGAGGAGACTGCATATGACCATACCCCCTTTACTAAAAATAGCAGGGGTCCATCTCTAACATCCCAAGACTTACTAAAAATAGTAAGTAGAGCAAATGATGTCCGAATGATGCCAAACAAAGACCAAACTGAAGCACTTTGAACACTGGAGATGATACCAATCCTCAAAAGACCCTCTAACCAATCCCATTAGCCTACGAGGGTCAGGGTAATAGGCTAATCGTCACTAAAGAACTGATGTCAACTAAAAGGGGACATCACATTGCTCATTTATTGGCGACATCTTCCATTGTCTGGGTCCCTTAGTATTAAATAAGAGCAGATCTGAATTGTTTCAGAATAAAAAAATCAGAACTTTGTAAGTTGCTGATTGAATTCTTTTAATTTCAATAAATTGGCTAAGGACCTACGGGTATGCTTCTAAATTCTCCAGTTTATTGCTTAAGTTGATTAATTTCATGTATTCTTTCAATATGTGTTGAGAATTAAAGAAACCCTTCTGCAACTTCTGTCTATTTCTGAAAGACCATCTCTAATATTTAAAACACAAAAAAAAAGAATAACGAATTACAACAGGTTGAAGGATTGAACCAGCAAGGGTTCATCACACAGGCCCTTACCACGAAGTTGTGCGTCGAAAAATAGAGATCTGACAAACTTGTCGCAAAAAAAATTCAAACCCCGTGCAACAGAACATTGACGTCACATGGTAGAAGGAAGGAAAACCCTCAGACAAAACCAGATGCGGCCAAAAGGAAGAAAAACACTTGCGATTCATAGAAAAAATAAACCCGCGACCTTCCTTAAATGCATGCAAAACAAAATCCACGCCCATGAGACAAGCACCTTTGAAAAGACCTTGAAAGAGATTGCAAAAAACATTCATAGGCCCAATTTAACACCTTTAATTTTCATGAACACTTCTTGCGATTTTTCTTCAATAAAAGGCTCTTGAAAAAAGCACCCTCATGATCTTGGGCCCGCCTGTGAAGGAGTTAGACCCAAACCTACTCTGATACCATGAAATGATAATTGATAGTTCGATATTTTACATTGAGAGGAAAGACTCCTTAAATAGAGAATACAAGACGATCTTTCCATAACGGAAACGATCGATAATAGAAACACGAAAGACAAACAAAAGTTTCTAAATACAAACTAAATGACTAAGATGCCCATTATAGAAACATTACAATATTATTTTAATAAAATCCACACGTAAATATAAAATAAATTGGTGCGTTATCATTATCAGATTTACACAGTAATAATAGTCATGATTTGCGCCCAGCAGGAGATAAATCACAAAAAGAGTTCTAATTTTTGCAATGTTTTTGTCCCAGAACAATAGTTGAGCACCCGATAACAATGTAACTAAGGTCACAAGGAAAATACTTTTATAACATTTGTTTCTTTGTTATGTGGGTCCAAAGAAAAGGCCAATATCAGAAGGTGATTTTTATAGGTTTAAAGGTAAAGAAGCAAGTCAATTGTATAGGTATATAACCATATATGTATTAGGTGACATTGATCTATGAACTTTCTGTGCAAGGACAAATAGAAAAGAAAATGTATTAAGGAATTAAGATGGCAACAACTGAGTAGGGAGGTGAAGATGAATTTGGATAGGGCATCCAAAGGAAATCCAAGTAGGGCTGGGGCTGGATATGTGTTGTCTGATAATAATAGAGACTTTTGTTGGTGGTTCTATTTATTTGAGGGAATGAACAGATAATTATGCAAAACGGGTAGCATTGCTTCTTGTTCTTTAAGTTACATTTGCTGTCGGTTTTTGGGAAGAAGCTAATGTAGTGATAATCGGAAATTATCCGAATTGGAAGTTGAATGCAATATTTTTTTTTGTTGCCACAAGGTATCCCTGTGACCCAGCCCAACGCCCTTTTGGGGTGAGGCTAGTCCTTGGGGATGTACCAAGCAGCCCACCTGCCAGGTGCATTGGGTGAAAGTTGAATGCAATATTAGAGGAAGGTAAATGGATGAGATTGTAATTCATCTCTTTCAAGATCTCTCATTGTTATAGAGTCAAAACTAGCGTGTTTGATTTATTTGGTTAATCAAGAGATATTGCTTTAGGACTTCACTTTGATAGAAATAAATAAATGATTTTATCAATCTTGCCACCTTAATTCGAAAGGATCAACTACCTTAAATAATTAATGTGATTGATAGTCATTATGATATATTAAGGTTATGTAAGGAAGTGAGGTGGCGTAATGTGCTTGGAGGCTCATAGTATGCAAAGGCTCATGGGGGAAGTATGGCAAAGCGATTGTTAATAATGTTGGGTCCTATCATGCTAGTATTTGTTGTTCTGAGTGGTATAGTAGTTTTTTGGACTATGCAGTTGGTGCTTTGAGTTTGGTTTGGGAGCTAGAGTATGTTGGGAATTAGTGTTCACATAGGTTAATAAGTTGTTGACAAACAACATAATTTTATTGTTAGGATATAATAATGTTAGTGGTGTTTGTTAGAATGTTATAGGTTAATAGGTGTATGAGAGATTATAGGTGTGTGAGTTGTTAGAACAACTTAGTCTATTTAGGAATGTTGTTTCCTAAATAATAGAATATGTGAAATACTATAAATATGAAATATGTATGAATATGAAAATGTAGAAGCACGTATCATTCTGTTTGTATTTTGCAGTTGTTTATTTCTGATCAAATTTTATAATATGGTATTAGAGCGAGGTATTATTTGTTGTTGAATGCAAAGTTCCCAGACTCGGACTCAGCTCGGACTCGGAAAGGTCGACTCGGCTCGTGACTCGGCTATGACTCGGCTATGACTCGGCAATGACTCAGCAAAATAAAAAAACCCTTGAAATTAAGAGATTTTTAACAATTTAAAACTTGTTTCATGCACCCATTATTGGATATAGCCAATTATAATGTATGCTAGCTTGTTATGCCATGAAAGGCATGCTGGTAGAGTATCTACTTGTTTGGGGCTTCTGTTTAGTATTTTCTTTGGCCAAATTGAAATTTTGGGAGCACCAACATGAGACATCATGCATATCTTCACTTGGAAACTGTAAGGAGTGCTTGTGTATGGTAGCATTAAATAGTGTGCTTGTTGAACTTAGGTTTTACCTTGGGACTATAGTTGACCTTGGTCTTTCTTGGACCTCTTAGTTTTTAGGCTATATATATGTTGGATGGAAGGGGGAATTGTGAGGCCAGAAGGGTTTGAAAATATGCTCCTCAGAGACATGTCCCTTGCCAAAAATAACCTTGTGCCCCATGGGGGGATTTTTTGGGATGTGGGGACAGGTGGGAAATGTCCCCAACTCACCCCCTTTTTTCAAAATTTCAAGAAACATCCCTGTTGTGAGGTACTCACACATCGCCCCATTGCAAATGAAGACCCCCACTTTTTGCTTTCTAGGGTTAGTTCTTTTAGTTTTGTTGTTGGTTGTTTTAGTGTCTTAGCCTTTGCATTGAAGGCATTCAGTTTCTCAAAGGTCATCAAATCAGGTGGATCTCCTCAAGGTAGAGTGAAGGAGGTTAGGTCAGTTGAGTGATTAGGGGTTATTTAGATCATTCCTAGGGTTTTTGTGTACTGTCTGGTCACGCTTCAAGTTGCTAAATCAAACCTTGGTTGAATGCATAGTTTCCTCCTAGGTCCCGTCCCTTACATTAAGGTCAGAGTGAACTCACCTTAAAAGTCTGGAATGTCATCCTGATCCTGAAATTTGACTAAGTTTGGAAATTTGAAGGATCCTCCAAAAACTAGATTTTGCATTATAACTCATGGAGGTCCGAAACCACTCTCAAACATCCTGACAATATATATGGAATATAACTTAAAGTATAAGTGACATTTCCTTATACTTAAATGTTATATTCCATATATGAATCCTGACAAAGAGACTAACTTGTCAAACAAGTCAAAACATTGACCTGTCATGACCGAGTCTTGGAGCTTGGACTCGGCGAGTTATGGTCAAAACTCGCCGAGTCCAAGTCCCGAGTCAGCAAAACTCGCCGATTTTGGCCCGACTCGCCAACTCGGCAAACTCACCTGACTTGCGGCGAGTTTGGGAACTCTACTTGAATGTCATCAATTTTGCTACAAGTCGTCCTTCTATGGATGAAAGGGCTATCATAAGTTTTCATTTTTTCTATCGTGCATATTGGTCATTGGCTCTCATAATCAAAACAAGATTGGAGAGTGTGAGATCTGATCCTACATGCCCAACCCGTTCTTGTCGCTGCAATCCTACAATGAGTTTTTGCTATCTTCTTGAGACTATAGATGAACTCCATTGATCAAAGAAGAGATTTGTGTCCACGACACCTATCAAGGAAGTGGTCCAAAGAAAAGTCGTGGGCAGAGCATAGGTGAGAAAGACTGCGGAGGTAATCGTCTAGTTAGCACAAAGAGCCAAGTTCTACGCCACAAAATCATGCATTTGGTTGACTTGTTGGAGCAAGGCGCAGCTTATGGCTTCAAGATCTTTGGCCTTGAGGAGAATGTAGATAGGAGTGAGCTCAAGATTTCTGCAGAAGAAGATTCGAACTTTGCTGCACGTGGCCACTACGTGAAGTATTAGATTTGCGAACTGGTTGTGGTAGCTTTATTTGAGACCTGAGCTTGTGTTTACTTGTAGCTTTTGATCAAATCAGCCTCTGTGATGGACGAATTAGCAAGTTTGTAGCATCTGTATTCTTCACAAGTATAGGCAACTTTCTTTTGACGTTCATGGATTGCGTTCATTCTACTTTGACATTTTTTTTGTGAGAAGTCGATGTTATCATCCTGAGGGTTGCCGTAAATTGCTCCATTAATATCAGAGCTATGTGACTTATTAGAGATTGGCACTTGCGAGTGATTTGATGGCAGCATAAGTCATTATTGAATGGCTCCTTATTTTGATGGTTGATTAGCCTTCTATTGAGAAGCGATTTGATTTCATTGGTCTTGCAATTCGTTTATAAAAGGTAGAGTGAAATTAGGTCATTTAACGAGTGTTCTAGTTATCTTGTTTTATATCAAATTCTAGTTATAACATTTTGTCTAGATTAGGGTCTATTTATATCATCAACAATTGTTAATTAAAAAAAAGGTTGTCATTTATAATTGTTTCGATTGTCATTGGACGCATTATCGCTTGTACGCGACATTCATATTGAGGGGGGCATTATAAAATTGAGCCTCAAAGCCAAATTTCCTAAGTAAGTAGCAAACCAATTGGAGGCAGGAGGCAACGGAGGAAGGAGTACAATCAGTGTCCTCTCGTCAGTCACCAACGACGAGGCCGCTCATCAGCTTTGGTGGCATTTTATTTTCTAGTATGCAACATGATATGATTTGTTTTTCAGTGTTCTTGGTTGTGTGAATAAGTGGAAATTTCACATTGTGGGGGGGAATAATAACCAGTGTTCCATTCCCATTTCGTGCCAAAATGACTAAAGTCAAGGACAGCTTCCAGTGGCAGTGGCAGTTGTGTATGCTGTTCGAGATCGAGTGGTAGCGATCAATAGCAGTGACTACAATTAAGAACATTGTTTTCTTATGGAATGTGTTTTTCAGATTTGTGATATGTATGTTGTTTTCTTAGTTTCTATATAACTTCCCTAATGTACAAGCATAGTGGTGAACAAAAGCACCAGAGTAAGTTAGTTCATGGATCTTGAAAGGGTTTGTGGGAGGATCCAGAAAACCACACGATGTGGACAACTGATGGGTTTTTGTTCATGTCAAGGTTTGTGGTAAGCCTGTTTAAAACCATGGAAGGAGAGAGACTTTCGTTTGAATCAAGATCATGAGCCACAAGAGTTGGTTTACTACATTTGGAAGTGCTAAGGTGGAGAATGTGGACATTGTCGATTTTGTAAACAATTGTATTGGAGAACAGCTAGCTATAGAGATCCTTTGACTGTCGGACTTCTTGGAAGTATGGTCGGCCGGTGATAAGTATGCGGCATACGATTTGTTTCCAGTTCATGTGATGTACTTTCTCCCCATGTTCACACTAAGGGGGGGAATGTTGGGAATTAGTGTTCACATAGGTAAATAAGTTGTTGACAAACAAAATTTTATTGTTAGGATATAATAATGTTAGTGGTGAGTGTTAGAATGTTATAGGTTAATAGGTGTACGAGAGATTATAGGTGTGTGAGTTGTTAGAACAACTTAGTCTATTTAGGAATGTTGTTTCCTAAATAATAGGATATGTGAAATCCTGTAAATATGTAATATGTATGAATATGAAAATGTAGAAGCACGTACCATTCTGTTTGTATTTTGCAGCCGTTTATTTCTGGTCAAATTTTATAATAGAGTAAACTTTGCATTTTCTTAAGATGGCTTGCGGTGAGACGTCTAGGGACCCACTTAGGTAGGGATTGGTCTTGGACCATTGTCTGAAGTGAATATTCAACTGTGATAATGCACTTAATATTTAGTTGGAAAAGTTAATTTTAGGGGAGGGTTTGGCTAACTCTCGATGTTTTAGGTCACGTATTGAGTCTTGTCAAGTTTAAGGAGAAGCTTTCTAAGACTACAGTGATTGAAGAAACCACTTAGATAGGGATGGTCTTGGACCATTATCTAAAGTGAATATACAATTGTGATAATGCACTTAATTTGTAGTTGGAAAAGTTGATTTTAGTTGAGGGCTTGGCTAATTCTGGATGTTTCAGGTCATTTACTATGAGTCTTGCTGAGTTTAAGAAGCTTTCTAAGACAGTTATTGAAGAAATTGAGGTTTAGATGATGGAGCTCTTTGGTGATGGTTAAAGATGAGGAAGATGCATTGGAAGGAGATTTTTTTCTCCAGTGAGCCAAGGTATTTGGTAGGTATAAAAATGACATCAACCCTCGAGAATTCATCTTGAAGGATTTATGATGCTTTTATAGGAAGAAGTGCACGAGTTGAGGGTAGACAATTAAATAATAGGGGAGATTTGTCATAACCTAAGAATGGCAATGTGTCATATGGTTTAAACTTTTAACCTTTCATAACAGCAGTCTAGAATTGTCAAGTGGCTTCATGATTTTCCAATTAGAGAATGATCTGCTGACAAGGACTTAGCGGTGTGTGGAGATATTTGAAGGCATCAAGGTGCATGGAGCACCACTGGCATTGGCTGCATTTCTACCATTATTGGAGGTGGTTCCTATCTCAAAGAACAGGGTGTATGGTTGTGTCTTTGAGTGTTGGAAAATGGTTCCTCTGGGTCACTGCTGTGCTGAAGATCCTTTTCAAATTAAGTCTATTTTGGTGTTTTCTGTAGCTATGGGCATTTAGCTAAGTTATCGGTTCAGGTTCAGGGTCGGGTTCGAGTCCTTGAACCCGGTTTGTGGGTTCAGGCAAATTTTTTTTGCCTGTTGGGTTTGTGGGTTGGGTTCGTTCGTACATGTGTGTGTATATATATACATATTAAAAAATTTAAAGAAATATACAAAATTACAAATCTAAATACATTTAATAGTATTCTACTTCATCATTGATCAATGCCAAATGCCAATTGATAGTTCAGAATTTGAAGTGAAGTCGTTTTAGGTTTCAAATGTATTTAGCAAGGGGCGGATTATGGTTTTTTGATTTAAAAAGGCAAAAGAAAATTAATTTTTGATGTTTAAAAGTCACTTTATGTGACTTAACCCAGCTAGTGAACTTGGGTTAACCCAGGTTCGCGCTTGGGCTTGCCTGGGTTCGGATAGGGTTCGCCCTAGGGGTCCTGGGTTCCCAAACCCACAGGGAACCCAGGACTCCTGGGGTGAACCCTGACCGAACCAGTCACGAACCCAACACGAATCAGGACCCATGCGGACCCAGTCCGTGTTAGGGGCTCTAGACAGGCGAACCCGGTAACTTAGGTATTTAGGATTCTGAACATTGATCTATGAACCAGTTGATTTTTCGTGTTGTGTATTCCTTTAGAAACCTAAGGATTCATATTCTGGAATGTTAAAGTTTTCCTTATTGATTAGTCTTTAACTTCAATGTAGTATACGTGTAGCTCTCTTAAGTCTGTGCAATCTATTCCAACTTTTTCTGTTGCAATCATGCTCTAGCATACTAAAGCCTCGTGTTATTATGATGCAGATTTTAAGCCCAAATTACCGATAAGCTTTAAGTTTTCCACTGTGATTACAACTGTGTGCTTGAAAATGAGCTGATCGATGATCAGCTTGAAGAGCTGGCTTGCACAATAACTGTCATTCAATTTATTCAGAATATGCTCTGGTTTAGGGTTTTAAAGTCCACAGTTCTTCTAAGTGCTATGATTTTGACTTGAGATTTTTATCTATTTGGTCCAAGGATATAACTTAATAACCATAGGCATTCAAACCCTTATTTGCTGACTACTAGTTGCATTGTTGTTTTTCCTGAGGATAACTGACGTTTGTGGAGTTGTTGCCAGGTAATTGTTTTCAGATCTTGGCGTATACAGACATTTTCTTGTGAACATCCTTATGAGGTTTTTGTTGTTTGAAGCTCTTTTGTCCAAGTCTATAATCTTAACTCATAGGTTTTATTGCATTTTATTTTCACAAAAGCATGAAGCAAAGGAGCTGATTTTTTAATTTTGCTGTGTCACGTTCTAAATGTGCTTTGCTTATGTTTATTTCTTGCAAAGTTGCTTAATTATCAAAGGCAAACTGCTTCATTGTTTCTAGAGGGGAAGTAAGATGAAGAATTGATACTTATTTCTGTTTGCTCATCTTTTTGCTTTCACCTGCAAGCATACCTTGTTCTGTGGTGATTGTTGATTGGTCTGTACCTTCTTTTTAGAGTCTGGTTCTGGTCTTAGGCTAACCTGTTGTTGGGGTTTTCTTTGATTTTTTTATCAGAGTATGATGAAGACAATATCAGGGATGCCTTTGATATAGAGGCAGCTGAAGAAGGGGGTGAAGAGGGTGAAGAAGGTAAATGCATATTTGAAATTTCTCTATATTACGATTGTATACATACCTTGAATGATGTTGTGAGAGATTTTGTTTGATTTATTAATTATTACCTCATGATCTCTAATTTATAGATTAGAAACCTGTGCTAACATGGTAACCTCAAGCACAGTTTCAAAGATAAATATTGTAGTATTCTACTCAGATTATTGGGATGGACAATGCAGAGGGGCAGGATGATTATGAAAAAGATGGTTTCATTGTTGATGATGTTGAAGAAGAGGTTGGAGAAGGTAGTGGTGAAGAAAATAAGGCAAGAGAAAAGAAGAAAAAGAAAAGGTATGCATCCTCGATATGGTTGAGTATACTCATTTCTTCAATTTTGTAGAATATTGTTATTTTCCATTGTGAATGACATCAAACCTTTTTTTTTGTGCTTAGGGAGGCAGAAGGGAATTATGAACTTGATGAAGATGACTATGAATTGCTACAGGAAGCCAATGTTACTGGCTTTCACTGGTCTAAGCCTGTGAGTTATGACATAGCATCTCAAGATGTTTTGTTATTTATGTGTTGTTTTGCTTTCGACAAAGAGCAAAGGTACTTAGTCTGCTAAATTTTGGTTTCATAACAGGCTAGCAAGCAATTTAAGCGTCTTAAGAAGGCTGGGAAGAACAATGACATAGGGGCAAAAACAAGCTTTTTTGCTGACAATGAGATGGAGGATGGTGGGCACACGACCACCACTTCATATTTCTGTTTGCCTGCTATTTGCATAGCTTGATTGCTTTGAAGGTATATTAATGCAATCAGGGGTATATTTGATCACTTGGATTTGTTTGTTGAACTTACAGGAATGCTCCCAGAAGAGCTTGTCGCAGAGGAAGACCAACTTGAAGAAGAGGACATGGAGGAAGAAGATGAGATGGCAGATTTTATAGTTGATGATGATGAAGTGGATGAAAACGATTTACCTGCAAGGTATAATTCAATCTAAGGGCAGCTTCTTTAATTGTGATTCTCTTGGCAGGAAATTTCATGAATAAAAATGCTTTTTTGTAATATTATATATGGTCCTTGTCCCCACTTCGTTTGTGTTGTTTTTATCAAACTTAAATGCATTGATTGTGCTCTAAAAGGAGTAGGAGATCGAAAAAGAGAGTGGCCAAGCAAGCTCGAGGCATTTCATCTTCAGATTCGAAGAAAGCACGAGACACATTTGGTGGCAAGGACAAACTTTTGACTTGTCGAAAGCAAGGGTTGAAAGGAAAAGGCTTGGATGAGGGGCTGGTTGATGATCTAAGCTCAAAAAGATTAGAGGATGAGTTTGAGCCAAGTGTTTTAGCCGAAAAGTATATGACAGGAAGGGATGATCAAATACGAGAAACAGATTTGCCAGAGCGCTTTCAAGTGTGTATAAATTACAATTTATTGATACTACTTTTTTTTTTCTCTCATTTTTTGTGTTTGAAATCATATGGTGAAGATGCTTTTGGTGCTAGTGATAAAGTTGAACGGTCCAAATTTTGTCTAAACAGTTATCGATAGTTATTATCAGTTGAATGTAATTTGTTAGCCTAGTTTACTAAGTTATTTCACTTGCTGGTCTCTCCTAATATAGATTTGGAACTTTCCATTGGTTATCTTCAGTTGTCTGAAGAGATAAAAGGCCCATATCCACAGAACGAGGATGCGTTACCTGAGGCAAAGTGGATATATGAGCGAGTATTTGGTTCACTGGCCGTACCGATGAGGAAGGAATTCCAGCACATTATAACTCTGGACAAGGAAGAAGTTGTAAAGGAAATTTCTAATGTATTGCAGATGTGTCATGACCAAAAATTGGAAGTGAGTTCCTATCTTGTTTTTCAATCAAAGAGAAAACCAGATTCCCTCACTCTTGGCAAGTAATGCATTTTGTTTAGTTGCAAGGGACTGTGGACTATAAAATTCTGAAAATATCTGAGTTGTAAGATAATGTTAATGCTAGGTTCCTTTCATTGCTATGTATCGGAAGGAGATGTGCCTCAATTTACTTAAGGATCAAGAGGATGACTGTATAGAATCTGCCGATAATGACTCAAGGGGTAAATTGAGAATATACAAGGTAATGCATTCTTCAGCTAAGAATGCCTTTTATGCAATACAGTCACATAGATGGCTGCTTATGTTTTATCCGATTTTGTAGGCACTTTGGGCAATAGATATCTGGGATAGAAAGTGGATTTTACTTCAAAGAAGGAAAAATGCTCTCAAAGCAGCTTATGAGAAGCGTGCTGCTGAAGAAGCAAGTAGAGATCCTATCAAATTGATGCTGTTAGATTCAATTTTGCAGTCGCTTGATGATGCAGAGTCTGAACGAACTGTTGATGATATAGATGCAAAATTTAACTTGCATTTTCCTCCTGATGAGGTTGAGGTAGAACAAGGTCAGTTCAAAAGACCAAGCCAGAAATCTATGTACAGCATTTGTCGTAAGTCTGGATTGGGATTTGTAACAAAAAAGTTTGGCCTAACTCCCGAGCAACTCGGCAAAAATCTATTGCTTATTTATAAGGTACCCAGGTTACACATACATTTGCTCTGTAATCTTCACAATTATAATCCCCAGAAGGGTGAGAAGGATGACTCAATTGTAACTAAGGTCTCTGTTTTATCAAATTTTTGTGCAGAGGCATGAAGTTGAAGACGCTAGTGTTACACCTGATGATGTTGCAGCTGAATTCTCCGGTGGAGAATTTAGAGACCCCCAATCAGTCCTTAAAGGTGCCAGGCACATGGTATGTATATTTAATTTAATATATTTTTCATCTTGTTTGTCTCGTCTATGGTTCAGTTTAATCAGAATATCACATATTGGGGATTTCTCTAGATGGCAGTTGAGATAAGTTGTGAGCCAGCTGTTAAGGAATTTGTCCGCCATATCTATATGGAGCAGGCAGTTTTAACTACACGGCCCACAGCTGATGGCAACAATATGATTGATGACTTCCATCAGTATGCTGGGGTGAAATGGTTATGTAAAAAGCCTATAAAAAAGTTTGATAATGCACAATGGCTTCTCATTCAGAAAGCTGAAGCAGAGAAACTTCTTCAAGTTAACATTTCTCTGTCAAAAGATGCATTAGAGAAAACTTTAATGCCTGAATTTGAAAATTACTACCTTAGTCATAGGGTGACCCAAACTGCTCAGTTATGGAATGAGCAGCGCAAATTAATACTGAAGGATACCCTTTGCAACTACATTCTACCTAGTATGGAGAAGGAAGTTCGAATGGTATTATCTACAAGAGCGAAAAGTTGTCTGGTTGAGGATTATAAGATGCAGCTCTGGAAGAAAGTGTCATTTGCTCCTTATCAGCATAGTAAATATGATAACAAGGAGTGTTCTGAAGAAAATGCTGGAACACGTGTAATGGCCTGCTGCCACGGGTCTGGTAAAGATCCTACAACATTTGTGATGCTCGATGCTTCAGGCGAAGTGTTGGATATTCTTTTTACATCATATTTAAATGTCCGGTCAAAGAATCCAGGGGTGCAAAAACGAAAGGAAAATGACTGGCAGCGGCTTTCAAAGTTTATAATGAATCAACGGCCTCATGTTGTTGTTTTGGGAGCCTCAAGTTTACGTTGTAAATACTTGAAGGATGATATTGAGGTAAAAAAATTGAACTATTTGTTGTTTACAGGGTATGTAATATTGTAGTTTCTGGACTAGACATTGACTTCTAGCTGGATGATGTGAGTGTGTGACTTGCTTTGTTGATTTTAGAATTTTTTCTCTTTGGTTTTTAACCAGGCTAGGTTGAAGATGGCGAATGATCATCCAGATGACCCAGCAGAGGGACTGGATTCATTAGATGTTGTTTATGCAGATGAAATTCTTCCTCGCCTTTATGAAATGTCTCGCATCTCCCAGGATCAGCTACCAGCACAGAGAGGTATGCAGGAGAAATTGACCCAGCCTTGGTTATAATTGAACTTGAATGCCAAGCAGTGAGAACGTTATTTCAGTAACTTGACTGAGTGCAACTTGCTTACCATGTCACTTGAATGTGAGACAATGAAAATCATATTTTAATTTAATGTCAAATTCACACAATATTTTATTCTAAAAGTACCTATTTATTTACAGGTATTGTGCGGCGCGCCGTGGCTCTTGGTCGGTATTTGCAAAATCCATTGGCCATGGTTGCAACATTATGTGGTCCTGGCAGAGAGATATTATCATTGAAGCTTCATTCACTAGAACATTTTCTTACTACAGATGATAGATATGAGGGTGCTGAGCAGGTAATGATCACAGTAACGAACCAAGTTGGCATTGACATAAATCTGGCAGCATCACATGAATGGATGTTTGCCCCGTTGCAATTTATTGCCGGCCTTGGACCAAGAAAAGCTGCTTCCATGCAAAGGGCTATTTCAAGTGCTGGGCGGGTTTACAGTCGTAGAGAGTTGTTGATTCTAGGAGCAGTCAAGCGGCTTGTGTCTATAAATGCTGTTGGTTTCTTGAGAGTTAGAGGGACTGGACAAGCTGCATCTGGTAACCAAGTCATGGTTCCATTTGATGATACCAGAATTCATCCGGAGTCATATTGGCTGGCCAAGAAAATGGCTAGGGATGTATATTGTAAAGATGTGGGGCAGGATATAGATGACATGGATGAAGCACAACAAAAGATGGCAATTGAACATGTCAAAAGTCATCCACATCTGCTGAAGGCCCTTGATATTAATGACTATGCTAAAAATGTGGAAAAACAATCAGACAATAAAAGATGGGAAACCCTTTGTGACATTAAGTTTGAACTGCTCTGTGGATTTCAGGATTGGCGACTGCCATATAGACAGCCAGATGAGGATGAGCAATTTCTTATGCTTACGGGAGAAAATGAAGAAACACTTGCAGAGGGGAAGATTGTACAAGCAACTGTTCGGAGAGTTCTCGATCAACATGTTATTTGTAATCTGGAATCAGGCATAACAGGAAGGATTGTAAAGGACGATCTTTCTGATGATACATGCATAGTTCATGTGGAAAAGATCACAGAAGGTAGCATTCTTATCTGTCGGGTGAAAAGTGTACAGAAAGCAAGATACTTGGTTGAGTTGACATGCAAACTGAATGAGTTGAGTGATCAGTTTCAAAGTAGACAGGAAAGGGATTTTTATTATGCAGAAGACGTATCCATTATACAAAGTGAACAAGAGAAAGCACGGAAAGAAAAGGAGCACACAAAGAAATCATTCAAACCTCGGATGATTGCACACCCGCAATTCCAGAATATTTCTGAAAGTGATGCCATTAAGGTATTACCTCTACATGAAGAAATTATTTTTATTTAAAAAAGTCAGTTTGTCATACAATATTAAGTTTTCATTTAATTCACTGAATACAGAATTTGGATGGTGTATGGAACTGAGTCGATCTTGAATTTTGATGCTGCTTCTGGTTTAGACTGTGTCTGAGTTTTTTTAATCAATGTTTGGGTTCACACTCTGTGATCCATCATCTATCTCTCTTAGCTCTCTATCATCCTGATTATGGATCATGGAGTGCGTTCCAAAACATTGATTAAAAAACTAAGACAGTTTAATCTAGAAGTAACATCAATTCAAATCATGGATTGTGGAAATCTTTCATCATTAATGAGTCAATCTTGCTCAGCTTATATAGTCTTTGTATTGTTGTTTCTTTTCTCATGATTGTGTTGATTTGCCTTTTAATAAAGAAAGTGTCTTTTGAGTGCCCGCTTCATTTGAATTGTAATTCCAAGGCTTTCAGCCTGTAGAGAACAAGGTTCTTAGGATCCTATCTTCTATTGAACAAAGAACATGTACAGATTAGTTGTGGATCTTATTTCCATGCGAATTTCATAATTCTTGAATGTGGATTTGGTATTATACGAAGACAAAACATAAGATATATAGACTTATCAAATCCAAATACAGTCAAGAGTTATGCGTATATTTTTGCATGGATGCCAGGGTAAGGTTTCTGAATTCATGTTTTGTCCTACAGAATCTTTCAGATAAGGATGCAGGAGAAAGCATCATTCGTCCGAGTCCGAAAGGGCCATCCTATCTGACATTAACATTGAAAGTATGGGATAGAGTTTATGCTCACAAAGATATTGTTGAGGGAGGCAAAGATCACAGGAATTTTGCAGGCTTCCTTCAACTTGGGAAAACTCTTTCAATCGGCGAGGAGACTTTTGAAGGTCTTGATGAGGTTTGCTGGACACAATATTACTTTCAATGTGGTTCATGGTTTTTGTCTTTGCAGTTTGAATTCAATTTTATTAATTGAGTTCAATTTACAGTCTCTGTAATGTGAAATGCAGGTCATAGCTAGATATGTAGATCCACTAGTAAGCAATTTGAAAGCAATTCTTGCTTACAGGAAATTCAGAAGGGGTACAACAGAAGAAATTGACGAAGCATTGCAAAAAGAAAGAAATGAAAGCCCAGAAATAATTCCTTTCTGTGTATCTGTTTCACATGAATATCCTGGTGCTTTTGTACTTTCCTATGTTAAGAGTAATACTCATCATGAGTATTTTGGGTTATATCCTAAAGGTTTTAAGTTCAGAAAGAGAATGTTTGATAATCTTGACAATCTTGTTGCCTATTTCCAAAAACATATTAATGATCTCGTTGAAGATTCAATTCCCCCAATAAGGTCTGTTGCGGCAATGGTTCCCAAGAAAAGCCTAGGTCCAGGTCAATCTGCAGGAGGGAGGGATTTTGGCTGGCAGGGTCACACTGGTATAGATCGTGAAAGGTCATCAGCACCAGGCTTTAGAAAAGGTGGAACCAGTTTCGATAGGCAACCAAATGGTCGAGGTAGGGGAAAGCGTGGAGGTGGTGGTAGTTGGAATGAGGGAAGAGGAGATGGTGGTAGGGGTGGTAGTTGGAACAAGGGAAGGGGAGGTGGTGGTAGGAGTGGTAGTTGGAATGAAGGAAGAGGAGATGGTGGTAGGGGTGGTAATTGGAATGAGGGAAGGGGAGGTGGTGGTAGGGGTGGTAGTTGGAATGAAGGAAAAAAGAGTGGTGGTAGGGTCAGTGACAGTATGGATAGTGGTTGGGGGGGAGGCAGTGGTGGTGGCATTACAGATGGTGGGTGGGGTGGAGGTGGTAGTGGTGGCATTACGGACGGTGGCCGGAATGAAGGAAGAGGGAGTGGTGGCAGGGTCAATGACAGTATGGATGGTGGTTGGGGTGGAGGTGATGGTGGCATTACAGATGCTGGGTGGGGTGGAGGTGGCAGTGGTGGTAGCATAGATAGTGGTTGGGGTGCAGGGGGGGGTGGTGGGAAAAGTACAGATAGTGGTCAGGGTGGAGTAAATGTAGATAGTGGTTGGGGTGGAGGAAGAGGTGGTGGTAGTGAACAAGCAGGTGGTGGCAGTGGGGAAGATAATGGGAGTGAAGGAAGAATTGGTGGTACAGATGGTGGTTGGGGTGGAACAGGTGGTGGGGGAAGTACGGATGGTGGTTGGGGTGGTGGAGGTGGTGGGGGAAGTACAGATGGTGGTTGGGGAGGAGGTGGAGGTGGAGGTGGAGGTGGTGGGGGAAGTACAGATGGTGGCTGGGGTGGAGGCAGAAGCGGTGGAAGTATGGATGGTGGTGGGGGAAGTACAGATGGTGGTTGGGGTGGAGGTGGAGGTGGGGGAAGTACAGATGGTGGAGGCGGTGGATGTAGGGATGGTGGTTGGGGTGGAGGTGGAGGTGGTGGAAGTAGGGATGGTGGTTGGGGTGTAGGTGGAGCTATGAATGGTGGTGGTGGAGGTGGAGGTGGTGGAAGTACGGATGGTGGTTGGGGTGGAGGCAGAGGTGGTGGGCGAAGTAGGGATGGTGGTTGGGGTGGAGGCAGAGGTAGAGGTGGAAATAGGGATGGTGGTTGGGGTAGAGGAGGCAGAGGGGGGAGAAGTATGGATGGTGGTTGGGGTAGAGGAGGAGGCGGTGGCAATGGAGAAGGTGGTAGGAGTGAAGGGAGAGGTGGTGGATTTGGAAGGAACAGGAATGAGGGTAGATTTGGAAGTAACAGAGGTAGGTGGAGTGAGGATAAGGGGAATAGATGGGGAAGAAATAGTGGGAGAGGTAGAGGTAGAGGTTCTGGAATGGGAGGTCTTGAGTCAACTTTTGACACTAGACAGAGACAATGTTCTAACAGTAACACTAATTATGGCATCTTTAGCCACAAACAAGAAAGTGATGCATGGGGATCGAAAGCAGATGAATGGGGTAGCAATTCTGGCAACAGCAATTCAAAATCTACTGCTAGAGCAGAGTGGATATCAGACTCGGGAGAAAATGGGAAGAACAAACAGGGTAACGATGGTTGGGATGCTGACAAGCTGAGTAAAGGTTTTAAACAAGAAAGTGATGCATGGGGATCAAAAGCAGATGAATGGGGTAGCAATTCTGGCAACAGCAATTCAAAATCTCCTTCTAGAGCAGAGTGGATTTCAGACTCGGGAGAAAAAGGGAAGAACAAACAGGGTAACGATGGGTGGGATGCTGGCAAGCCGAGTCAAGGTTGGAATTCTTCGACAGTTAGTGACATAGATGCTGCGTCAAAGGATAAAACAAGTGGATGGGACACTGTCAATAAAACTGGTAGCGATGAGATGTCAGGGGCTGAAGCAGGCATGCCTGGTGATGCATGGGGTGGAACTGAAGGTGCAAAAACTAATGATTCATGGTGTGTAACTGAAGCACCCAGGTCAAATATTGGATCGGGAGGAAGTGGAACTGAAGGAAAGAATGATGAATTGGCAATGGATAGAGTAGGTACGGAGAATGATGGAGGAGCATGTGGTTGGGCCAAAGATTCCGATGGATGGGGTCAGGCAATGGCAGGTGGTAGTGTCAATGCTGGTGGTAGTGGCTGGGGGTCGTAGAAAGAAGGCATCGGTAAACAATGCCAGGTCATACAGGTGTTTGTTGAGTCTGTTGTAATGTCGTCAATGTCTACTGAACTATCTGGGGGTAGTTTGAGCTCTTGGAAAACTGAAAAGAAATTGTGGTATGAAAGTTTGAAACCATTGAAAGGTGTTTTCTATGAATTTTACTCTGGGGATCTGTAAATTATTCACGTATAGGGATCTGGAAACTGCCGTCATTTGAGGAGACATTGTCTTTTGAACCACTTGTAAGACATTAAAATTTGAAAATCTTATGTCTTTTTTTTGGTACATTTAAATTTTAATATCTTATAAATGTGTCTGGCTTTCCTTTTATTGAATATTATGGGAAACAAAGTACGAAGAAAACCGAAATGTTCACAAGGCATTTTCTGGTATTTCGCTAGAAATTTAGCTAATTTTAGATTTATATTAAGTTTCTGGTTAAGGACTGACTAATTTCTTTGTGCTAACATGAGTTACTGCATAAACAAGGAAGGACTGGGCAGATATCTTTTTTACTTGACTGAAAAAGAATATTGTGTATACATTTTTTGGTTGTTTTTTTGAGTAATGATTTTTTAAACTATACCTGAAAAGAGCGCTTTTTGGCATGTGACATTCTCTTCCCGTTTTCTTCACCAAAGCTAGTTACCGTTTGTTGGTCCGGATCATTGATTTTAGCATTTATCTAGGGAGCTCAATACCGATTTATGGAAGAATCAACTTTTGGTCCCAAAGAGAATAATTGTATGGGAACTTCTACAGAGGCGTGTATAGTCCTGTAAAAATATTATGCAGGGGCAGTTTTGTAACGTAAACTATTAAAGGATCATATCAAAAATTTTAATTGCTAAACAAGATCCTTATATGTAAACAGAAGGCAAGTTTTTTTTAAAAGTTTCTCCAGGAAAAATAGTAAGGGTTAATTAATGTCTAGATGCATTTAGTTTTAGCAGTTGATTATAACTATAGTCATATTTAAAAATCTTGTACCTTGTTTCTCGAAGTGATTAATGTATTGTATAATATGATAAAACTTAATTTATTATGGGTCATTTAGTGTTAGGGCATAAAACATCTATACAATGATCATATGACATTAGAGTACCATCAACGCAAAATCAACAATTACATATTACTCTTCATATTGTATGATTGTTTGGAGTCCAATCAATCTTTATTAAAACTATTAATTTGGATCTAGGGGTTTGGTGAAGGAAAATATCTTCACCAAGCAAGTTCTTTCGTATAGGTGTATGTCAAGGTGAGTATGAATATGAAGTTTACACATTATCAAATTGAATCAGTGCACGTTGACAAATTCTACACACAAAAGTGACTTTTGCGAGTGCAAATTTTGTCTTTTCGTGCACAACAAATTTATCAATTTAGAGTGGTTGTAGGACAGGTTACAGAGTTTTGATATACGAATGAATCATTTTGCACCATCCGTCACTGTGAAATCAACATTGCACCATCTGCCACTGTGAAATCAACATTGAATCTAGAATTAAGTAACTTGTTTTATTTTAATTTTTTTTTGGGTTATAGTCATTTATATTATTGAGGGTGGTGGATATTCGTTATAAGTAATTAATTTATTGTAGATATTTTAATTTCCCTACATAAATTGGTGAACCTAACCCATCTCACACCATCAAAGTATTGTTCATTAAGAATTTCAAATTACACTAGGGTTTCATTTTCATTGTTTGGTATCTCTTTTAACCTCACATATCGAAACTTATTTGTGTTGATTTATGTAGGCCTCGACTTTTGACACTTATTACTTTCTTTATCTATAGTTACTTGATTGTTATCGCCCATGGGTCTTTTTGAGCCATTGTCTTGGGATTAATTTCATGCATGTCTCGAGGATTATAAGACGTTTTCATGTTTCATTGATTTTTATCCTTTGATCCTTGATGAAAGTGCACCTTTTTATCATTTCGATGAAGATACAATATTCCATGAGTGAGTTGTTCTCATGCCTACATAACTTCTCCTTCACGGCTTGCTGCTTTTTCATCCACCTTAGAGGATTCTACTTTATTTGTATACATGATTAATTACGTCTATTTTCCTTGTGTGATGGATGGTGATGATCCAGCTCTACAGATAAGGGACATATATAGGGAGGATGCTCTATTGATGTGGTAACACTTTTTTTTTTACCTATTCACGATGTTAAGCCTAGTGATGTTACTCTTTCTATACGGGATGATAGCCCTATTTCCATATCCTAATTAAATTTGTAGTAATTTGATGATAAATCTTTAGGAGTCTAGGGATAATGTTCTACTTCAGTTTAGTTTTTATTTATTTATTTGTTTATTTTTATCTTTTTATTTTAAATATGATGATGTGCCTAACAACTAGTTCTTTAACATCTCACAATTTTATATTGTATTATGTTTTATTTCATGATGGTGACATGCATTATGATTCATGTTTGTTCTCTATATATCATGATGATTTGTTGCATATATTCCATCATGATATTATTGTTTGGGGAGTTAATGCACGATGCTTTGATGGTATTATTGATGAATTTGTTTATTAAGTCCTTTTTGCTTGCTAATAATGAGTACAAAGATGGTCATAGATTATTGATGAATGAATTTAGACTTACTAATTATGCGTACAAAAATGGTCATAGATTATTGATGAATGAATTTAGACTTACTTTTAGTGATGAAGCCTTGAATGGATTGATTTATCTTGCATATTTTTTCTATGCTAGAGTGCTTGAAAATAGTTTGGAATTGTTTATGGTTCTTTTTAGATGCTTGACCACCCTCTTTCCTTGATTTTATATGGTCTACATTCAATACATTCCTATGGGACCAAGGGTTCTTGTTTGAGGTACACTTCATGACATAGATATTCACTTATTTTCCATGAAGCACCTAGTTTACTAGATTATCAAGCAATGTGTGATAGTTATTAAGATATGGATAGGGGGCATAATATTAAATCTAATCAACTTGACCTTATATTTTATGATGCACAAAAATTTCATGTCGAGGGTTGTACTTATTGGCAAATTGTGGAAGACATAATGTTACCTCACATTAGCCAACTTAACCATCTCGCAATCTAGTTTTGTCGCTTACACCTAGGTTGACTAAAAAAGCACATATATGATATAATTTGATTAATTAAATTAAAAGTACTACAAAAAATTCCATTTGGAAATTGTTTCAAACAATACAAATATTTTAAGAAAGACATTATAAAAGCTTACAGTACAATAAAATATTGATCATATAATGATGGCTACTATTCTATAACATAAATATAAGAATACTCTAGACCTCATGATCTTCCAATTGATAATAATTTTAATGAGCATTTACTTTTGTACATTATGGTAAATAATAGTAATATTGCTATAAAATGTGGTTTCGTTTTTGATTAAGTAAAAACAGGTTTTAAGGGACCTGAAACCCGATTACAATTCAAAAGATAAGCATTAAAGAAACGAAACAAAACATCTGCAAAACACCAGCACAAAAGCCAACAGCTAAGAAAAAGACAGCAAGAAGCCAACACGAAGTTGGCTCCAAACCCAGCATTACAAATTAATTGAAAACTTTAATAGATTCCTCAACATTTTGAACCAAGAGAATCATCGCCTTGGCCGCTTCCCTCAGGTCGTTTTCCTCTCTCAGCTGGCTATCTTTCGTATTGATCTCCATCCCAATAGTGTTCTGCCTTGTTCTGCGTCTGGGAGTTTGGTGGGTAGTGCTGGAAGTTGGAATATCATCAATGACAACTAGATTCTTTTCTTGATTTTTCCTTTCCAGATGATCCACCAAAGCATTCATGTTCTGTGATGAGACTAGGACCTGGAGACTATGGTTCATGAAGTTTTTTAGAGCCTTCTCGGTACGGGCAACCCAGGAGTTGATGTTGTCTTTATTCTCTTCAGCCTGTTCTTTTAAGGTTCTTATAACATCCTCCAGGTGTTTCAAATCCCCTTTGATCAAATCTTTTTCCAGCCAATCCTCCATCTCGATTTCCTCTTCCGCTTCACTAGTTTCCGTCTCATCATTCTTTTTCCCAGAGTCCTTAATAAACTTATTAATCTTGTTTTCCAACTCCCTCTGTTTACTTTGCATGCTAGTAATGCTGTCGACAACCCATTTCTGGAAGTTGAAGGACTCCAGAGTACAGTTATAGGCGGTATTCAAAATGGTGTTCGCAGAATCCCTACCCTGTTTAGTGCCCACAGAGTTAGGATTGCCATCCTCCTTAGAATTCAGAGCAACATTCCTGCTGTCCGAGCCCATAGGGTTAGAGTGAGGGTTTTCAAAGTTACCCCCTTCATCCTCTTCACCAATGTTCTCATCCTTTTCATACTCCATATCAGTTTCAAAATCCTTACCCTTTTCCTCCTCCACATCACAGTGCACCTCCGTATCCACATTATCTGTGTCAGCTCTCTTTTTTTGTGGGTAGTAGGTTGTTCCTCATTCGAATCCGAATCTTTGCCGCTCTCAGAGATATGTGCATTCGTGATCAGAGCGTCATCTTTGGTCGCCCTAGCCTTGTCCTTCAGATTTTCATAAATGAGCAATATAAGCCCCTGATGGGCTATAGGGTAAGAGTTAGGCTTTTTAGCATTGTTAGCAAGACTCTCATTCAGAGAGGATGCAAGATAAAAAGGCAGGGATATTTTGGCCCCATGACGGAAGTGGTTCAAAATAACAAAGTGATAGTTATAAATTTTTGTAAATCTACCGTCAACAGTTAAATACTCCATTAGAACCCTTAAAACTTTTTGCCAAAATGGCTTTACCTGCGGGGGAATGTAATAGGAAATGTTGTCTTTCTTCACAAGCTTGCCCTTCTCATCCTCTGATTTCGGGAAGATTTTGAACGCTTCAGCTGCATACTTCCGATCTCTGTAAAATTTGGTGCCCTCTGTCTGCAGACCCGTGACCTCTGCGACTAGGTTCTCATCAATTTACCATATCTCCCTGAACAGGGTAACTCTGTTGTTACTCCAGCCTCTGGCAAAACCGTGAGAAATAGAATTTCTGCTTCCGTGAAGCTTTTCCATATAGTCAGTAAAGCCATATTTGTGAAGTCTTCTCCAGACTTTTCGTTCATTCTTCCAATTTTCGCATCCTGGGGGCTCGTTCCTGTTTTTGAGCTCTAGGTAGAAGTACCAACAGCTATAATTCACAGTCCAATGAAATCCCAAATGCTTGTAAATTCTGGAGTTACTAAACAGAGACTCTTTTGTTGTTTTGAAACTTATGTTTATGGCCGCACAAACCCAACAATTATGATTATAATCTTCCTCACGCATATGATCATGGAAATGATGCCAAAAAGAACTCATTAACTGGTAGTTAATCCGCCCAGTTTCTCCAATATATTTAACATCATTCTCTAAATTGACCCCTTCATTAGCTAAGAGATCCGCTACCCTATTGCCTTCTCTTAGAGTATGAGTTATGCTAATACTAACATAGTTATTTAACAAATATTTAGCACTTTTAACTAAGTTAGTAATATTCCAAGAAATAGAGCTTGTACCTTTGAGGGCTTGGATGATGTTTAAGGAGTCCCCTTCGAGCCAGATTTTTTTGATTTGAATCCCTGAGCAAGATGGAGGCTTTTTAGCATGGCCAAAGCTTCGACCACATGATTATTTGGACCCCAAAAGGAGAAGCAAAAGCTGCAATGCAAACTCCTTGAGCATTTCTGATAACTCCTCCACCACCAGACTTCCTAGCCGCCCCATCGAAATTCACCTTTATCCAATCATGATCAGGAAAGCACCAAACAAAATTATCTCTCCTATTCTTATTGTCAGATCTACAGACTTTATGTATTAGGTTCCATTCAATGAGGATATCTTTTTCCATATCATTCATATCAGTAACAAACCATTGCTTATTGTTCTTGTGAGGAATATTGATGTTCTCTTTTATGGCCCTGCAGATTTTTTCAAAAACCACCTGAGAGTTACACTTAGCTTCCCTAAATATCTGTTATTTCTTTCTTTCCAAATGTCCCAGCAAATCATGGGGAGGGTCAAGGACCAAAGGTTTTTGATAAGATGGCATTTAGTGGGGAAATTCCATTGCCAGATAATATCCTTGATACTCTTGTTCATAACCCAACTAACTTTCCATTTCTCCGACATTTTACACCAAATTTCCCAAGTAAAGGAGCAGTGAAAAAAGAGATGATCAACTGATTTTTCCTCTTTTTGGCATAGCTCGCATCTATTAGGGAATTTGAAACCTCTTCGGACCAAATTGTCAAGAGTAAGGATACTATTGTGAGAAGCAATCCAAAAGAAAATATTGACTTCAGGGATCAGAATGTTGTTCCAAATTTTACTCCAAATGGGATTGCTGGTCTGAGAAAAAGTGTTTTTGTAGGCTGAAGCAACCGTAAATTCACCTCTAGGATTACTTTTCCAGAGAAAAACATCATCATAGTCTTTGTTAAGGGAAAATGACAGCAACCCCTTCTGGAGTAAGAAAAATCCAGAATGGACAACATCAAGCCTCACCCATTTGTCCTCCTTCCAGTAGTCACACACCATAAGCCCAAACCTCCTTTTACATTCCTCAATAACTTGACTGTTGTCTTGATCATAAAGAGCTTCATTCTTCATCCAAGGGCCCTCCCAAAACCTTATTTTGTCACCTTTTCCAAGGACTCATCCAACTCCAACTTTGGCCACTTTTATGGATTTGATAATACTATTCCAAATGAAGGATCCAACAGGAATGTCTTCAGAGTCAAGGATCCCTTGGATAGGCTGATTTTGAATATATTTATCAAACCATATTTGATTCCAATCTTTCTTGGTATCATAAGCTCTCCATAATTGTTTTGCTAGAAGATCTTTGTTAAAGGTTTTTAGAGCTTTAATCCCCAACCCTCCTTTGTTCTTTGGTTTGCAAACTTTGTCCCAAGCAACCAAGGATATCCTCTTTTTTTCTTCAACTCCTGACCATAAAAATCTCTTCTGGATTCTTTCCAATGCTTCAACAAATTTAGCCGAGATATCAAATAAACCGAGGGCATAAACAGGGAGGTTCTGGAGTGTGGCTTGAAGGAGCTGCAATGTGGTTTCGTTGATAATGGATTTAACTTGAATATTTAGACGAGGAAATATTAAAATTAGAAAAGGGAAAATATGTGATACATATATACCACCCATTTAGTCATTGTCAAGAACCTCCATTTTATCATTGTTACATAGAACCAAACCAAAAAAAAAGCTTTTGATCCACATAACAATAATGTAATGCTTAATAATAATAATGATTAAAGTCAAGTGCATGTGATTTAGGAAGGATACTTCTACTACCAATTCATTTACTCCATCTGTAACACTTTCCCATACTAATGCAATAATGCAAATACTTGGATACAAAGACAAATGAATTGGACAAAATGAAAATTTCATTCTTGATCTAAATGAAATACATGAAATATAGAACATAAAGATTGTATATGTATTTGATGACAATTAAAAATGATTAAAATTATATAAAAAATACAATGTCTAATTTTATACATATTTAAACTTTATATATATACATAAACATAAACATATAAATGTTACAACATATTTTAAAAATATTAATTTAATTACATTTAATTGTAAAATTTTACATAATACAATGATTAATTCATTTTAATAAGATGATAATTATAATATATAATATTCAATGATTCAAAAATTTATAATTTTTGTTCTTAAGACTTGTTATTTATCTATACACATGAACCTTTAGAAAAGTTACAAGCATTTTATTCTCTTTTAAAGTGTTTTTTTACCCAATTTTGCCTCAGATGTGCTTTTCACAAATATGTACCTTTATGTCCATGATATGGGACATTTACACATTTCAACTATTTTCACACAAACATTTATAGTAGTTGACAACTTGGGTCTCACAAAATCTAAACTCAATGACCAAATATAAACATAAAAAATATCAATTTTTTTTCCAAATTGTTTTTATAACATGTTAAAAAGAGGTACATGTTAAATCAATTATGTGTGCAATCATAGATAGAGCGATTACTATCCACCTTTCCAAATTTGGGTGAATGTAAATAGATATTTATATTTCCATTATATAACCACTTGTATACAAATAGTGATTCGACATGTATAGGACCAGATCACATTTAATCAATAATAGATTACTTTTTTGACCAACTTGTAAATATATAACCATATTACAAATAAAATCACTCCACTTCTCATCCCTACAATGTGATCTTCCAGTTCCACCATGCCCACCTATACTCCTCTTTCAATGAATTTTCCCTGCAAAAATTGTAAACAACACCTAGGCTCACAATTACAAACAAATTTACAAAAAATCCATTATTTTACTCATATAGCTCAAAGAAATGTAAACATGGTTCATTGGTTGTGGAATTGGAGTAACTTCATCCTCCTCACATGTTGCAAGGCAACACCATTCTTGCTTGTATTTTGTTCTACATCTGTATAGAGCAAACTATGAGAAGCATACGAGTAGACACATAGACACCTTGAAATGCATTATATATATATATATGTATAAATAAATAAATACACACACACACACACACACACACACACATACACATATAAATATATATGAATATACATATATAAGGGAGAGGGTTGGATGGTGGTGAGGGCTATGTAGTGCATGTCTGGTGCAAGAGCATCGTTACATAAAACATATTTTGTCTTAGTTGTTTATTTTTGATTTGTTAAAAGTCAGTTTGAAATTAGTTTGTACCAACTTGGGACAGTTATGAATAGAAGACGATTGGTAGGGTTGAAGAAAAAGCTGGAATCATAGTTGACGGTTGGGAGGAATGACTGAGAGAGGAATGAAAGAGGCCAGGTAGGCCAAATAGATGGAATGATATTGGACGAGAAAGAGAGCCCCGATTTGAATGTAGAAGAGAGCCGAACAATTTATGAATTAGGTGAAACCAGAACAATATGGTTGCACTGTAGAAGAAAGGCAAGGCATCGAAAGGGACAAAACATCGAGGTTAGACTGGAGGAGCATTGGTCAAATTCCTGAGAAGAAGAGAAGGTCTGCGTACAGGCTAAGTGAAGAGGAGTGGCAAGAAGAGACTGCAAGGAGGGAAGATAATTGATGAAGGAAGATTGAAACATTAGAGTTGCAAATATGCCCAAAAAGAAGAGGGCTAGAAATGTTGAGTAGACAGAGTAAAGGAAGATCAACGAGAATGAGTCTTGTGACAGAGATGCCAAAAGCGAAAGAGGGAAGAGCGACTATTAGATAAAGGAACTATCCTATTATTGTAATCATTGATGTGCGGGTGGAATGAATAAATAAATGCTTGCTAGTTATTGTTTGAATATATGTTTATCCAAGTGGTTTTGTTTGTCCATGTGATTTGCTGGTTATTGTTGGTTCAGTTGAATTCACGATCGTATGTTTAATAATCTAAGAACTATCTTTTTAACTATGAAGTTCCTGTAATAACCCACTTGACTTAATCCAAAAATCTCAACTGATTTTTTTTTGATTACTTATTCCCACTTATTCTTAATTGTGTTTGATTCAATTGCATACTCTGGGCATCTATCCAAGCGGGATAGGCATCCATCCAACCGGGATGGGCATCTAACCATACAGGTTAGGCATCTGTCCATACGGGACAAAGAATTTCATCTATCCAATTCAGGATAGGCATCTACCCAAACATAGTAGGCATCTATTCAAAGAATAGGTAATTTGCTCTGGCCAGAGAATTTAGACTCATCAGGACCATCCGGGTCCTGAGTCACTCTCTAAGGACTACACTCCCCTACTAGGAATGCACTGAGGTCGCCGTCCTTAGGAGTATATAAAAAAAATAAAAATAAACAAGCTTGAGTTTCGCCTCGGAATTTGGCCTAAAGCCTCGGGAAGTCAAGCGAATCCATATGGGATCCCTTCCGAGTATGCATTGAATTACTTGTAATCTTCCAATTAGTGTTACTATACCCTTTCATTGAAAGACCAAGGAACTTCGAAAAAAATGATCAACTCATCCCTATCCAAGTCCTAATCCCCATCCCCGAATGCTTGAGTACAAGGGACAACTCCATCCCTAGACTGCCTACGTACCTGTTTCAACACATGATCAAGGCGTAAAGTATGTAGTTCTAGTTTCTAGCTATGGTTTATTGTAAACTGTATGGTGGGTATGCAACCCTTTCTAGGGTCAATGTCCTAGACAGTTTCTCTGCGGTTGCTACCCACGATGGTAGCTCTATAGAAAAAAGGCCCAAGGTGGCCTTCTGCTTGTGCCCTAAAATAACTAATCCTATGTTCTATAAAATACGTCACCCTTAACTTGTTTTCATCCACTAAATTCCATCAAGATTAAATATATAAAAAAATCATCACTCACAACCAAACCCTAAAGGGGGTTTTCTAAGGTTATATGAGCGGATGTAAATTTATTTAAGGTATATCTTTTTAGATTATTGATCAAAGGGGGATTACCCTTCCCTTGGATTTTAACTTCCAAATGATCCTTATTACTCCCCGACAATTTAGAGGGACGATGCCACAGACGCCGTTGTTGCAGCTTTGTTAGGCGTTAAGTGCAGTAGTTCAATATGATGACATTACCCGTAAGCGTGACCCAAAGGCACCATAGATACCGAACATTGCTAAGTTTTGGTTTCGTCTCCTCTTGTTTAGTTGTCTAACTAGGAATTTAACTTTGAATTCATGAATCTTATGTAAAGCAATATACTAATGAAACTATGAGATACAAGGAATTTTTGCTTGAAAACTTATAAAATTATAACTTATGAAAAATATTGAAATACTTTTCGAAAGGTACTAAATTGCTTAAAGAAAATCTAATGCCTAGGTAGAAGGACTTTAGAAATGAATTATAACACTTGATTGGAGGAAGAACTTAATAATAATAGGCTCAAAAGTAACTACATTATTAATAACCCACTAATTCTTCCACTTGAAGCAACATAAATTTCATCTTTAATTATTTTTTTCCACGAATGATAACCTTTATGAATCCTAATGCTTGAAAGGTACTAATTTGCTTAAAGAAGGTTAATTTATTTAATATTACTTGGAAATAAAATTAATACTCACTTGTTTGAAGGAAAAAAAAAGAACTATTAACAATATGCTTTAATAACCACAATACTTTTAATCACTAATTGTTCGAAAATAAGATTAGAAGAGAGTCTAATACTTGCCAATCAACTAAAATAAAGAACCTAAGCAATTTGAATCAATCTTCCTCTAGTTGCTTTAGAACCAATGTCAATTCCTTGCAAGATTACAAGAGATAACTAACTATTTCTTCCACTTGAAGTAATGTTAACTTTATCCTTAGATATTTCCTACATATAACAACCTCTTCAATTCCAAATTCTTAAAAGTGAGATAATGCTTGCTCTTAAAATGTACTTCAATAAAAATTTATTATATTCCTCTCAAGTGATCATGGGGTGGTTTTCTTGAAAACTCATTCGCTTAATAATGATAGAACCTAATAATCTTAGAACAACGAATCCTAACTTTATTTAGCTTCAAATGTAAGTTTCATTAGATAATTTATAAATTAGAGATAAGTACTAAATTTGAGGTCTGCAAGGTAAGTCAGGTTTAATAATCTCACGTAAAAGATTTCAACCTTTGTCACACCCATTTACTAAACTTTTTTGGTTTTCAAATAAAATTTCTTTACACCCTGATTAATACTACTATTCTTCCAAAATAGATTATACCCTTTAGATTGTATGAAAATCATTTCGAAACTTAAATGTTAATCAAATATATCTATACTAATTACTTGCAATATAAAAATAACTTCTCCTTTACTAGCCCTATGTTTCTTTATAGCAAGACGGTAAATGTTTTTAACCATTAATAAAAATGACCATCTATGCCTTGAAATATAACAAAGAAACAAATCAAATATCCGTCTTCTTGGATTGAAGAAAATTCACATTGATCGAAATACATGAAGAGTGCTATGAATCTAAGCACATTTACATAATAGGTAAATTATTTTATCCCTTAATACTTGCACAAATTTAAATATACAAAGGGGTAGTTTCGAAATAAAGAAATTAAATATTTGAAATGTATTGAATGTTTTGGAGAAATCCATTTACTACTAGGTTCCATTTGAGACTCACTAATGAGGGAGAATCCAATACTTGGAATAATTTTTATTGGTGCAAAAACTTCCCAAGATGCATGAGAGCAATGTTAGTTCCCTTTCTTTTGTTTTCCTTAAGTCAACTATTTTATTTAATAAAGAGATTTAACCGTTTTATCTACATCCTAAGAAGGATTAATTCAATATAATAAATCTCTTAATGTTATATTATCTATTTGAATTCCACAAGTGTAATTTGACCATTTCGCCTTATGCAATATTTATCCTTTAAAAACCCAAAAGACTCTTTTCCATCTTTGAGGGAGATAGTGAAATCTTTATAGATAAAATATTTATTAAAAGGAAGGTCCAAATTTACAACTTAATTTCCATATCAAACTATCATGAGTTACATTTGTTGTCCTTCTCCCTAGGAAATTTATTACCACTTTAATTTTTTCTTTAATACTATATTTTACACTTAAGAATAAATCCTTAGATTCTAAATAAATTGAACAAATTTTTAACTATGAAAATTATTTGTAATGCTTAACTATAAATTAATCCTAATGATACAAATAAATCTTTGCTAACAACTTAAATATAAATAAATTTCAACTAAATAGTCTAAAAAAGCTATGATTGTTTCCTTTACCTTTAATAAAACAATTTTAATTATTACTAATAAATTTTAGTTATCTTTAACTAATAAAATATTTTTTTGATTAAATAACTCAAATAAATAAATTTAAATTATTTCATAACACTCAAGAATTAATTTACAATCTTAAAATTACAAAATAAATTTCAAAAAAGTAAAATTAAAAAAAACTTTCTCTTAATATAATATGAGACGGTACTAAAAAGAATTCTTTAAAATAGGAAACAACAAAAAGTGTTTTCTTTTAACCCATGGAAAAATAAAGATATAATTATTGTATTCAACAATCATAAAAAAATGTATTATATATATAATGATTTTGTGGTTTATTATTATTATTATTATTATTATTATTATTATTATTATTATTTCCTGTTTAATAAGAACAAAGATAAAATTTCTTGTTTACAGAGATATTGGGATGGGTAATCGAGAGATAATAGACAAAGGTAGATGAGTATTCCAAAGATAAATAGATAAAGATATTTGTACACAAATGGATGAATTTCACAGATCATAATTTTGAGAGGTAAAGATTTTAAAGATTTCACATAGAGGTAGAACTCACAGATTTTACTTTGAGAAATGAAAATTTTCACAGAGAGAGATTTTCACTAATTTCACTTTGACAAATAAAAAAGAGAGCACAAATTTCACTTTGGGAATAAAAGAATTCAAAAATTTCACAGAGAGATAGCTTTTCACAAATTATACTTTTCGAAGACAAATTTTCCAGAGAAATAAACACAGACAAATATATATATATATATATATATATATATATATATATATATATATATATATATATATATATATATATATATATATGAGACAAATTTTCAGAGAAATAAACAAATAGATTTTCTAGAGATAAATATTTTCCAGAGAATTTTTTTTTAAGAGAAATAAACATAGAGATTTTCTAGAGATAAATATTTTTTAGAACCAAAATTTTTAGAGAAAAAACACAGAGATTTCCCAAAGAAGAAATATATTTTTCAGAGACAATTTTTTTCCAGAGAAATAAACACGAAATATATATATTCACAGGGATATATATACACCTTTCAGGGAAAAAATTTCACAGAGATGAATAAGCAAAAAGATATGCATTTCACATAAAAACATTTTATTTCTTTTTGATCCCTATTCTGATTTTAAATCTCTTGGAAAAAAAAGACAACTTTTGAGGAATCAAGGTAAATGGAATAAGAGATTTTAACAATATTCTCATTGCATTTATATTTTGAAAGAAGTCTATTGATTATAGGCAAATTATACAAACTTTGTTTCCTATTAGCATATAAATTCTTCTATCAAAATCTGAACCAATGAAGGGTTTTTTTGTTTTTTGGAAAAGATATATTATTTTTTTGCTAACCTGGATCGAACAAGAACTTGTTGTAGAACCGTCTCCAAATCTCCCCCTAATCTTCTTCAATCCTTCCTTGTAGCTTGCTGAGTATTCTTCAAGAACAAACTTAAAAAAAAAAATTCTACAATGAAATGTTGCTACAAAATTCTACTACTACTAACAAGCATCTACAAGAACTTGAGAAATTACTTCTTCACCCAAAATAAACAATGAACTCCCTTTTTTGAAAATCTTGTATTCAATATATAGAAAATGAGAGCCATTTTCCACTACACGAGATTTAAATGATTTGCATTCTTTCTTTCTTTCTTTTTTTTTTCCAAAATAATTCCATGCAAAAGTGGGGGTTACATGCATATTAAATTTGAATGTGAAATTCTTTCATGCTTGGCATATTCCTTACAACTTGTCATAGCACCGGTTACATTTGACCATGCATTTTGAATTCAAAATTTTCTTCTAGAATCTTCTTATTTCTCCTACACCATGTGCTCAATTAGAATATTGAGAAAAATAAACAATTTACAAGTAAATTATGACCTCATGTGTGAGTCACCACTATTCATTCTTCTCCCTTTAAAATATTTCAACCATATTAAATTTATAATTTCTAACTAACATTAATCTTAAAATTAATAATAATAATAATGAATGTAGTAATAATAATAATAAGCATAACAAGGTCTAAAAAGAGGGTTATGACAGTTCCTGTCACCACCTGGCGAGTGGTTTGGTTGAGAAAGTTAATCCATTCTTAGTTCCTGTCTCCTATATGTTTGATACAAAATTTGGTTATTCTCTGTTATGTTCCTATCATTGTTTGGACTGGAAGCCTGTAGAAACTTGCTAATTTCCTAAACTTCTTATCATATTGCCATATCAATTGCTTGTGGTTTGGTTGAGAAAGTTAATCTATTCTTAGTTCCTTTCTCCTATATGTCAGATACAAAATTTGGTTATTCTCTGTTATGTTCCTATCATTGTTTGGACTAGAAGCTTGTAGAAACTTGCTAATTTCCTAAACTTCTTATCATATTGCCATATCAATTGCTTACAGTAAGTTCTTGGAAGTTTTTTTTTGTTTTGGTGACCGGATGGGCTTCCCCATCATTTGGTATTAGAGCCCAAGGATCTGGGCAGGGAAAGTGGGGATGATTTATTGGATTTTGGAGAAGCATGCGAATGATGTTCATGTATACCTAGAAAGTTATGTGTTGCTGATGAGGTACCAAAACATTGGTCAAAGTGAAAGGAGAGAAGCTCGAGATGAGTTATCCCAAAGAAAAGAAGGAAAATTGTAAGATGCAAAAAAATTCTGGAAGAGAGAGTTTCAAGAAGAAAGACAAGAAGAAAGATGCAAAGTTTGAAAAAGAAATGGCAAATTTGAGAAGAGATATCAAGAAGTGTAAGATTATGGTGATGGAATGGCTTGTGGAGAGAAGCCAAGAATATGTTTGGGTTTGGCCAATGAGAAAGAAGGTAAAGTGGCCTATAAATAAGATTGTCAAGGAAAGAAGAAGGCAAAATATGGTTGTCATGAAGAGAGAAGATAGAAAAGTTTTGGACAACAAAAAGTTGTTATGTAAGAATAATGTGAAGGAAGAGGTGAAAGAAGTTCTCATTGTGGAGAACATGAAAGAAAATAAGAAAGAAGATATAGTAGTGCATGAAGAAACACTCCAAAGAGGAAGCAACTAAGAAAGGATGGTGTTCATGAAGGAGGCACTTAGGGAGACATGTTGGTCTCTTTTGTTATTTGCTACTATTGTGTTTCAGTATGTGTTTGCAGGTATGGGAAACCTAAAAAGGAAGGTCAAGAATAAGACATTGAAGATGTTGAAAGAAATGGAAAGTAAACCAACCATACAAAGTGTTGAGAATGAGAATGAGAGAAGACAAGTTGTACCAGCCTACCAGGAAGTCATGGAGAACCCATATATATAACCAGTACATCATAAAGTATCCCAAAATGAGGAGGATGATGTTGATAGTTACCAGTATTATAATGAAGGATCTGAAGAGGCCCTAGAGTTTTATGATCCTTTAGAAGATGTTGCAGACGAATAAAAATAAATCCTCAGCATGAAGAAGTTGATAAGAAGTGAAGATAGGAATGAAGGAGACTCAAGATAGCAGTCTATTGCAGAGGTAAGTAGAAGTGAGAGTGTTGGATTTGATCATAAATGTGAAATAAAGTGTGTAGATATGCTACCTAATGATGAGAAAAGAAGACAAGAGTTTCCAATACTTGGTTGGGATCATGGTTATAAGATACTACATTGGCAAAGGAAACCAATTGGTGAGAGGCATCAGTTAAGGTGTGAGGAAAAAGGTGATTATGTTGGAGTTTATGCCAACAAACAAACCCATAAGATGAAAGGCATGATAGAGTTTAAGGGGAAGCAAGAATATATGGCAAGTTGTGAAGAGAGGAAACATAAAAATGATGCTAGAAGGCAAGAAGTAGATGATGGATTATGGAGAATAAGCAGAATAATAGAAAGACATTGACCCAAAACTATGAAAAACAAAGTGTGGGTGGCCAACTGTGTGATAGTAGAAAGAGGTGTTGCAAGATATGATGGTGGAAAAACACTTCAAGTGAATGGAAGATGTGAAAAGAAGATTGAGTTTGTGGGTAAAGAAGAGAAAGGATTTGAAATAGGAACATGTCTTACAAAGGGCATGAAAGGAACAAATGAAGCTGAGAAGACAAGGGTATTAGTGGCTGAAAATGAAGAAGTAAAGCATGAGATAGTAGCAGTTGTAGAGTTTGGGGGAATTGCATGAACTTGTGGAGGTCTTGTAGATGGAAAATATCATATGGGAGAGTATGCAAATGACAATGCAAACTTGATGGAAAAGGTTGTAGCTAAGACATAAATTTTCAAAAATGTAGAATATAAAGAGGTAATGTTTCAATTTTTAAACAATGTTGATGTTTTTGAATCTTTGGTTGAAGTTGTTGGAAGGGAGAGTTTCAAGGATGAAGATAAAGAGGATGTGACACCAACTAATGAAGATGACATATGTGAATGGGAAATGAATCTATGGATAATTGTAGATGACAGAGAGGTGAGAAGGAGTAGATACAAGAAGGAAAATAAACATAGACAGACTAGAAAGAATAAAAGGCACAATTACAAGTTGGAAATGGATATGAACAAAGGGTTGGATGAGAAAAACAAGAATCGAGACTATCTAGTAGACACAAGGGATGATGTGAGATTAATAAATGATATAGAAGATGCAAAAGCAAATCTGGAAGCAGATTTGGGGGTAGTAGACAAAGAAAAAGAAATTTGTGATGGAGAGATCAGGAAGAAGGAATTTGAAGAGAGGACAACAAAAAGTAAAGAAGTGTATGTTGGAGTAGTAGTGATTAAAGACGACGGAGGCAAAGTGATGCAAGGTGAAGACATTGTAGTGAAGGAATTGGATAGAGATGCAAGCAATGATGATAAGAAGGATGATTTGTGGATCCAATTTGCAACAATAGAGCAAGAGTGGAAAGACAAACTTGAAGGCATGAAGACAAGTCGAGTTATGCAGGACTCAGATTTGGATATTGCAACTACAAAGGAAGAATTTCTTACAAAAATGCATGCAAAGTTGGCTATGGAGGTAGAATGGCTAGAAAAGATGTTGGATGAGGAGGTTGAGTATGAAAATGAAATGGTAAGTGCAGTGGTAGAAAATATTGCTGAAATTATAATGCAAATATATGTGGGGAGTGACCTTGAAGACATGGAAATATTTAATTTTCATCTATTCATTTTTGATGTTTTGTGTGTGGATGAAAGGATGGGAAGGGATCCGAGAGATAACTTCATAAGAGCAGAGTGGAGAATTGGACAAAAATGTTGGATGATTGTGAAAGATGAGTTAGAGCGATAATGGAAAAAAGAGGAAGAAAGAACGAAGAAAAGTAGGAGTTGATTGTTACTCCCATGTGCAGGAACACATGCTTTCTTTTGTCTCCTAGAGAGTTTAATGTAGGAGCATCGTTGCGTAAAACATATTTTATCTTAGTTGTTTATTTTTGATTTGTTAAAAGTTAGTTTTAAATTTGTTTGTACCAGCTTGGGATGGTTATGAATGGAGGATGGTTGGCAGGGTTGAAGAAAAAGGTGGAATCATAGTTGATGGTTGGGAGGAATGACCGAGAGAGGAACAAAAGAGGCCAAGTAGGCCAAAAAGATGGAATGGTCTTGGACAAGAAAGAGAGCCTCGATTTGAATGTAGAAGAGAGCCTCATAGTTTGTGAATCGGGTGAAACCTGAACAACACGATTTCAATGTAGAAGAAAGGTCGAGGCATTAGAAGGGACAAAACGCCAAGGTTAGACTTGAGGACAATTGGTCGAATTGCTCAGAAGAAGAGAAGATTTGCGTACAAGCCAAGTGAAGAGGAGCGACATGAAGAGATCGCAAGGAGGGAAGATAATTGATGAAGGAAGATTGAAATAGTAGAGTTGCAGATATGCCTGAAGAGAAGAGGGCTAGAAATGTTGAGCATACAGAGTAAAGGAAGATTATGAGAATGAGTCTTTGTGGCAGAGATGCCAGAAGCGACAGGGGGAAGAGCGACTATTAGATAAAGGAACTATCCTATTATTGTAATCGTTGATGTAAGGGTGGAATGAATAAATAAATGCTTGTCGGTTATTGTTTGAATATATATTTATCCAAGTGGTTTTGTTTGTCCATGTGATTTGATGGTTATGGTTGGTTCAGTTGATTCACAATCGTATGTTTAATAGTCTGAGAACTATCTTTTTAACTATGAAGTTCTTGTCACCACCTGGCGAGTGGTTTGGTTGTGAAGGTTTATCTGTTCTTAGTTCCTATCTCCTATATGTCTGATACAAAATTTGGTTATTCTCTGTTCTGTTCCTATCACTGTTTGTACAAGAAGTCTGTAGAAACTTGCTAATTTCTTGAGCTTCCTATCATTATTTCCATATCAATTGTTTGTAAGTTCTAAGTTCTTTATGTTTTGGTGACCAGATGGGCTTCCCATCAATGTCAAAGAGGGTCCAATTGACAACCCCCAAAAATGAAACTTCAACATATATATATATATATATATATATATATATATATATATATATATATATATATATATATATATATATATATATATATATATATATATATATATATATATATATATATATATATATATATATATATATATAACAATATTTCAATGAATATGAAAATAACACATATAATATAACACTATCCTAATGAATCTAAAATCACAACTTTAAAATGACTCTTCCAAATCATCTAACACAAAAATTTGAATGAGTTGGTGGCATTGTTCATTGGGAGATAGAGAATGGTCTATAAAAAGACTTTTGTGAAGCAAGATAGCAAAGAAATATGGCCAAGCATTTCAGAGTACATTGTGATTGTGTGGATGAAACAAGAGATGAGAAGTTTTGTAGAATGTTCAATTGCAATAATGATATTCTAGCAAAGGGATCCATCATTGATGTGGTTGGGGTAGGTGCATGGGAACAATAAAAAGGCCACGTGCATGATAAATTCATCTATGAGAAGCTCTTGACCCTTTTATTTAAGTGTTTGGTGGCACTATGTGGGGAGTGAGTGTGGGTAGGAGAATTACAACCTCCATCAATTATAGTGCAATAATGGATGAAGTCCACATCATCCAAGTCAAGCCAATATGAGGATCATTGGTAGGTTTGTTTGACCTAGAAGTTGTAGGTAAAAAGGAAAGATGAAAAAATCATGGACCCCATTCAAGAAAGGAATCAATAAGGATGATATGGCTGAATTGAACTCTTTTTTGGTTGAAAATTAAGACGTCTTCATTCCAACTCAAGTAGGTAGGACCACAAAAGCTAGTGGTGGGATTAGGTTCCTATACCACCATCTCTAAAATTGATATGTATATTTGATACTACTAAATGTATTGTTTCTTCAGTACGACAATATGCATACATATGTATAGTTTGCAGTATATGTTTCTTCTATACTTAGTGACTTTTGGTTATGTATAACATAATGGTGGACTAATGTATCAATGGTAGGTGGAATGATGTATGAATGGTAGGTGGACTGATGTGTGTATACAAATGTTTCATCATCATGAATAATAAACATACAATGAATAGTTTAATAAACATAAAATGAATAGTTTATAAATGACAAATGAACAATAAACTTATGATGAATAATTCAAAATTTTGTTAAATTAGACCACCTTCCAAATATACATACCTTCAAACCTATAAGTGGTGTCTCACATAAATCTCCGACAATTTTCTCAAACCATTAACTGTGCATTATGAAACAAGTATATACAACTTGTACAGATAGGCATTACCACAATGTAATTGGTGTCTCATATAAGTCTCATATAATTTTGCAATGCACAATGTATTAACTTGTATAGATAGGCATTAACATAATGTAATTAAATTGTACAAATAGGCATTACAAAACAAGTGGACAAATTTAAATTGCTGGAGGGAATTTGTATAAACATGCATGAAATTAATGGTTGAAGTGAGAGGTGTCATGCTCTGTGAATTGCACCTGTACCTACAAACACAATGCACTCAATAAATCATTACAAGCATGGTTAGAAGATTTAAATCAAATAAAGACAAAACCATAGCTAATCGATTTATTGTCTCCTAGTATATGCAAGTATGAAAATTGCTCTCAGATCTGATTATGCAAATTCCAGTGACTTGACTACACTTAGATGGAGGATTTGAAAGATGAAAATGCATGATCTTAGCAAGAATAGGATGATTAAGCTACATGAATGATTTATCTAGCATGATTAAGCTAATATTTAAGCTAAAATTGAGCATGATAACATTGCTAAAATTGATAAACTATAAGCTAGATGCCTATAATAACAATGCATAAGATGAGAATGAGATGGGATCAAATGATATGCAAGAATGATATGAAATTGGGACCCTTTGAGCTCCAAAATGAGGTCTATGTATAGAATTTTTCAAGGCTAGGGGTGATGTGGCAAGAATCAACGGTCAAGATTAATTTGAAGATATCAATGGTTAAATTGGAGGAGGATGGCAAAGGGGGTTGGATTAAAGGGAACATCTGTCATCTCTATGGTGACAAGTGTTAAGAGGCTTCTAGAAGGAGTTGGATGAAAGGGAACACTTAGTGACAAGTGTCATAAGGTTCTAGAAGATGTTGGATGAAAGGGGACATGGTGGTAGGTAGAATGGGTTAGGTTTAGGAATGGTTAGGTCTAGGAGTGGTAGAAGTTAGGAGAATTTGAATTTAGAAATTCAAATAATATGAAAAGGATAATTAATCTCAACAACCCATAATTTTGATTTGTTTTAATTAATTAGGATTTAGAAGAAATAATTTTGATGGGGGGAATTAATTAATTTTAATTAATTAATTAAAGGGGTGAAATGAGCCTATTTAAAAAATCCTTAGATTTATTAACAAGTAGATGAAAGGGGAAATTTAATCAAATTGCTTAGTGAATTTAATTAAATTGGGAAGAAGGATTAATTAAATAATTGCTTATTTAATTAATTATCTTCAGACCATTTTTAGGTGTATACATTTTGCCCCTCTTTGAAGCGAGGTGTGATGACGCGTTGATTCAAAGAATAATCTCATTTTGATGATGATATTGATTTGATAGGATGCCCCAGCTCTTGATTGCTAAATTCCGATATGATGATAAAATGTCGTGCTCTGTGAAGTGTACCTGTACCTGCAACCACAATGCACTCAATAAATCATTATAAGCATGGTTAGAAGATTTAAATCAAAGAAAGACAAAACCATAGCTAATCGACTTATTACCTCCTAGTAAATGCGAGTATGAAAAATGCTCTCAGATCTGATTATGCAAATTCCAGTGACTTGACTACACTTAGATGGAGGATTTGAAAGATGAAAATGCCATGATCTTAGCAAGAATAGCATGATTAAGCTACATGAATGATTTACCTAGCATGATTAAGCTAAGTTTTAAGCTGAAATTGAGCATGATAACATTGCTCTTCGGTTTAAGAGTGCAATGATGATGATTTGATAAGAACCAAGTCCAGTAGGAACAATCTATCCTACGATGTGGGACAAGGTTATCCTGACCAAATGTTTCAGTTTCATGATAAAGGATGATTGATCCTGATGAGAAACTATGTTTGATTGATCAGTTTATCAAAGAAGGTGATAATGCACTTTGAGATGTTTAAATCTTGAACTTGTTGGGGGTGAACACTTTGAAAATCTTGAGGTGTATATTTTCTAAAGTCTGATTTTGACGGATGATAAATTGACCAAGCAAACCAAGAAAACAATCTAAGCACAAATTGACAGATAATAGGTGTTTATGCTTACTGCAAATTGATTAGGCAGAAATGACAAGTCCGAAACATGCATGTAAGACACAGTTCTGGATTGACAGATGCAGAGTTTCGTACGACAGATTATGCAACATAGAACAACAAGAGATACAAAACAGAATGACAGACTAGTGACTTCATGTGTAAAGCAGTGTTTTGTATGACATAGAACCTTGACTCATACGACAGAAGATCAAGCAGTACGACAAAATATCTTGACTCGTACGACAGGTATTTTAACAGGTGTAAAAAGTGTTTGTTTGTTTGAGTTTTGATCACTGAATTTTGATGTTTTACTTTGGTTTTCCAGTTTTAAGTATCTGATTTTTCAATTTAGGGATGAATACACAACAAACACATGATGTGATACATGACTCTCAATCAAGCTAAACCCTAAGGAAGTTGGCTGAGAATGAAAACCTTTGCTTGCTGACTTAGGTACACACCTAGTAGCTAATCAGAATACGACCACTGAGTCTCACGCAATGGATTCTCAACGCTGTATTATCCAACTCCAAACGCTAATGGGGGCACGATATGGCAAGTGTCTTGGGAGAGTTACCATCTCTCTTGCACAAAGATTATCACCCTTTTGGAGGTGAATTGGGTAGCTTCTATTTTAACCGGTACTAGTAAGGGATCCGTTCGACGCGTTGGGGTATAAACTCAATTAAGAGGTCTCCCAGCCTTGAAAACCAAGGTTTGATATACTCGAAGGTACGAAGGAGAGCTATTACCGAGCACTATCGTTGCTTTGATTTTCATCAAAAACACATTTATTTTATAGTGGGTTGGATTACTTGGCGTTAGCCGTTCCCACTTAGGTCGTTCCCCTCTCACCGACCTTAAGGGCTAAGAGTTAATAACTCCTCGGGAGGGAAGACCTGCTAAAGAGATGCACTGATGAAAGTAAAAGGATGAGTCTAGCTTTTTGATCACCTAAGAAAGGTGAGAGCATACTCGCCTATCATCACAAGCACATAAGACATGACAGGTCATTTTTTTTTTAGCAAAATTGAAGTGTGCCTAGAAAACTTAATGAATACACAAAGTTTTTTTTTTTTTTGAATCCTTAGGCAACCTGCAAAATAGATCCATTAGTAGTCATGATTGTGTTTTGAATTTGTCTTTGAAAAGCGTCCTGGAAAAAAGAGTTAGGCTGCAAACATCTCATAGACATAACAAGATTAGCATTAGTGATCCGAACTATGAAATTTTAAAAAAAAACTATATGAAATTTTAGCCTAACTTCAAATAGGCATAACTTTCTGCTCGGTACTCGAAATTACAAATCGTTTAACTCGTTGGAAAGGTCTCCAAGAGCATACACAAGCTATGCTCTTTCGGTGCTTTCAAGGGATAAAAATGACCAGAAGACCTTCAAAAATGCAAATTACCAACGTATAGACAAACTTGAAAACTCTAATTTGCAGTTTATGGAAAAACATAGATGCAGAAACTCGTATGACACTATTTTCCAGTTAGCACGACAGAACTTTAGATTTCACACAGGAATAAAAGAAGACTCGTACGACATAAGATTTTGAAACTAGAAATTCATACGAAACAGAATTAGCTCTAGTACGACAGTGAAAATCAACTCGTATGACACATGAATGAGCTAGAACGAATAAAGAATTTTCAATGTAAAAGCTCGTACGAGTCAAAATTATACCTAGTACGAGTCCAGATGAAGTGTCATCCTAGGCTAAAAGGTAGTTTGTATGAGTTGTAAAATCAACTCGTACGACATTTTGATTCTTATCCGACAGAGATGAAGTTTATTGAAGCTTGAGAGGCCGAAAATGATGATTTCTGCCCCACGGTGGGCGCCAAAATGTCATGCTCTGTGAAGTGTACCTATACTTGCAACCACAATGCACTCAATAAATCATTATAAGAATGGTTAGAAAATTTAAATCAAAGAAAGACAAAACCATAGCTAATCGACTTATTGCCTCATAGTAAATGCGAGTATGAAAAATGCTCTCAGATCTGATTATGCAAATTCCAGTGACTTGACTACACTTAGATGGAGGATTTGAAAGATGAAAATGCATGATCTTAGCAAGAATAGCATGATTAAGCTACATGAATGATTGATCTAGCATGATTAAGCTAAGATTTAAGCTAAAATTGAGCATGATAACATTGCTAAAACTGATAAACTATAAGCTAGATGCTTATAATAACAATGCATAAGATGAGAATGAGATGGGATCAAATGATATGCAAGAATGATATGAAATTGGGACATGAAATTAGGACATGAAATTGGGACATGAAATTGGGACACGAAATTGGGACCCTTTGAGCTCCAAAATGAGGTCTATTTATAGGATTTTCCAAGGCTAGGGGTGATGTGGCAAGAATCAACGGTCAAGATTGATCTGAAGATATCAATGGTTAAATTGGAGGAGGATGGCAAAGGGGGTTGGATTAAAGGGAACATCTGTCATCTCTATGGTGACAAGTGCCAAGAGGCTTCTAGAAGGAGTTGGATGAAAGGGAACACTTAGTGATAAGTGTCACAAGGTTTTAGAAGATGCTGGATGAAAGGGGATATGGTGGTAGGTAGAATGGGTTAGGTTTAGGAATGGTTAGGTTTAGGAGTGGTAGAAGTTAGGAGAATTTGAATTTAGAAATTCAAATAATATGAAAAGGATAATTAATCTCAACAACTCATAATTTTGATTTGTTTTAATTAATTAGGATTTAGAAGAAATGATTTTGATGGGGGGAATTAATTAATTTTAATTAATTAATTAAAGGGGTGAAATGAACCTATTTAATAAATCCTTAGATTTATTAATAAGTAGATGAAAGGGGAAATTTAATCAAATTGCTTAGTGAATTTAATTAAATTGGGAAGAAGGATTAATTAAATAATTGCTTATTTAATTAATTATCTTCAGACCATTTTTAGGTGTATACAAGAGGAATTATAAAGTGAATGTAATGTATCAATGTCAGTTGAGAGGTTATTACAATGGATGAAATGCATAACAACCTTCAATATGAAATTTGTATATCGGGATAAAGTTATTCCAATTCCACATCGACCCTCTAAATTTCCAATTCCAATTCAAACTCCCCATTTGTATTAGCATTTTAATTCAAATAGGTAAACCTTGCTATACTATGTAATAATGAAGTTATTACCAATTCTTTCATCTTCCCAATTCTATCATATCTCCAATCAAAATATCTTCCATTTCTATCAGTATTACATTTGTATGCAAGAATGCATGCATATATATGAATGCCTATGCATGCATGCAAACACACACACATATGCATGCACACATACACATGTGAAATAAACAAGGCTCTATGCTAAATGTAAAATGAGACAGTATTTTTTATTAGTATAAAACAAACATAATTGAAGAAGAATCATTCAATAAATTTTATGCTTAATGTATTAGTTTGAGTTGACATTTTATGGGGCCTATGATGTCAACTACTATACCAAGTACTTGACATTTCACCATGATCCATCCCTCTCCCTTGTGCATGTGTGTGTATTAGACACACATACAACCACCCACCTACACACACACACACACTTGTGTGCAATATGTATAGACATAGTATATATACATATTGTAGATATATAGACTTTGTATACATATTGCAAACATATATACGGTGTGTGTGTGTGTGTGTGTGTGTGTGTGTGTGTGTGTGTGAGGGTGTCATACAATCAATTGTTAAGGGTTTTATGTACCTATCTATTTTATGTGGGTATAACACACACACACACACACACACACACACACATGTACATGCACATGTATATGTGTCATCAACCGTATTTATCTATAATTATTTAATTAGGAAAATAATGTTTATTTTTCACTTATGGAATGAAATTGAAATGGAAATGAAATTTTAAGTGAAATTAGATGATAATGAAATGGGAATTTAAATGCAATGGAATGATTTAAATTGATTTCCTTGTTGATATGTAAATGCAATTGAATGATCAATATTATTTTTATTATGAAATTTGGGATCGTTGTTGCTAATGAGCAATCGAGTGCAAGTGAATACAAGAACATGTGAACGCAAATGAAGGTGAGAACATGGTTCATGTAGAGTTGTTTTAGCTTATGGACTTCGGTAGAATAGATGGAATATCATACACCACTTTAGTATGCATATGTGCATCTTTTACCTGACTAAATTTAGTGTTGGATCAAATTCTATTAAAAAAAATGTATTGATGAGTATTTGAAAATGATATTTCTCTACTTCAAAGAAAGATTGATTTTTAATGATTGTTAGAAAACAAAGATTTAATTATGTATATTGATCATAGATATATACATTCTTTGTGTGTAGATTTGTGTAAATGGATGAAATATTGTGTTTATTGTTCACTTTTGTATTTGATAATTATTTATATATATATATATGTGTGTGTGTGTGTGTGTGTGTGTGTGTGTGTGTGTGTGTGTGTGTAACAAAATTCAAATAAAACATATGTAAGTATATATGTATATATGTGTGTGTGTGATATTAATTCAATTATACACATGTACATACGTATATAATTATACGTATATATATACATTTATATCATGAAACTGAATTATTTAACTTCACGCATTGTGTTTTTAATATATATATATATTCAGACTTATCAATGAAATTGTATTAATGCAAACCCAGCGAATAAGTTTCTATTGAGTTCATTCCATCGAACTATGAGATGGAGTTGTTTGGGCACTGACCCAGCACCTAGCCACATGCTACCACTGCAGTCAACAAGCAGTGGTGGGCATGCGTGAGCCTCCTATGCATTTTCTACTCCAAGTCGTGGATAGTAAACTCACTAATTATTGGTTTCGGTGGGAAATAAGAGAATCCCACACATTGTTGAAGGTAAGGAGATCTGTTTAGTAAAAATGGGAAAAAAATGAAAGAGGAAAGCGACAGAAGGAGGAAATAAGAAGAATTTGCATACAGAGAAGGGGGTTCGAATACTTAGAACCCGAATAGTAGATTTCAATGAAATTGGGGAATACATCGAATTCATTGACAAATTCTAGTCAAATTTTCCAGGTTGGAATCGAATTATTACAATATTTGCATATGAATGCTTTTAATTTTGAAATCTATAGGGTTGGATGTAGAATTTTGAGAACAATAGATTCATTTTCTCTTAAAATGTAGGCTTATATATATATATATATATATATCGTAGAAAACATGGAATATCATATAGGAGGAAATATAAACAGAAAAACCTGTATAAATCTGAGTATTCTTTTCTTCGTAAACTGTAATATGGATATTAATGCCCCACCAGGAAACCCCAGAAGGATAAAGCTAAAACACACGAATGGAGTGCAATAATATTTTTTTTTAAATAATAAGAAGAACTTTAATTAATAATAATAAAAAAAGAAACTTTCTTTTCTTTCATTACACCAAATTAATGCACTACAAAGAGGTAAGCGACAATCTCTATACTCATCTATCAAACATTACAAGAAACATGCCATCATGATCAATTTCTTTTACCAACACATCTTTTTCATAAAACTTTATCGCATAGAACTAGATTCAAAATTCAATTTCTACAACCAAGTTAACTTTCAATAAATAAGAGCAATGAAAATAACTCAATTGATTACACTTTTCAGGAATATAAAAACCTTTCCAAAGACTATGTCCCATAACATAGTGACAAGTTAACACAATTTACTCCATGATAACACATAATAACCATCCACATAACTGGAATGCATAACTCCAAAGGCCACATGTGAGCATGTCTGATGCTCGGTCAAAGATAACATGCACGATCAACATCTTTATGCCTGATCTTAGAACAACAATATGATCATAAATATCCAATATCTCACTCAAGGCTCGATGGTGCTAGGCACACCATAACGGTGCTACCTTCCATACAAGACCTTCGTGAACATCCCTTGTTGAGTAAGGTGGTTAGCCTCTAAGAGATAGTCACCACACATAGGTAGGTAGTGGATCCTAGTTGCATCACAGCCTCACATACCCCCATCCTCAAGGTTCCTTATGTCCACTTCCTCGTACACACTCTACCAAGTTCGTATCATACGTCCTTGGAGAGGAATTTCACATTTCAACACAAGACCAACATACGAAAACAATAAGGATAAACCAGTTTAGCCACCAAAGTACAGATGAATAAAGATAATAAATCATCAATTCCAACAGTAAGGCAAGAAAAATAATCTGAAATTGCAACACCAAATCAAGAATGCAAAAGATCACAAGATCGTGGCTAAACCTTCAAAGTCGAAGTAAAATAAATTGCTGGTCCCCAAAGAAATATAAAGAATATCACAACTGCACATAACATCACTATGTGACTAGCATCTAGCCACCAACAAGGAAGGAAGGAACAACCGACTAGCTATTGCAGTAGCTCATCATGTGGTGTGACATAGTCACACTACCCACATGGCATGGCGGTGTGCACCTCGACATCACTCCACATCACATCGTCACGCAACATGGCAATACCCCAAGCAGAGAAAACACGCAATGGACGTATCTCGCGGGGTAGTGTACCTCGCGAAAAAAGCATGCGCAGGTCACATCCCGCATAGCGACGTATCTAGATGGATACTCGCCGTAAGTCAGAGGTATACCTGACTAAGGTCCACCCACATGCCCACCAACACATACTAACTGGTAGCTCATGTGGATAAACCTACCTTTCATGAAGACAAGGCAAAGGATCCTCCAAATTACACCATCACTATACACAAGAATCACCATCAATATGCTCAAATAAAGGAGAGGAATAGGCTGTCACATATAAACCTATAAATAGATTCATCAAAAGGGAAAGTATTGAGTACACCTTTGATATAGTTTAATAGTACAACTATATCATTCCTCGAAGTAGAGAAGCTAAAGTCGCTTCGCGCCGACATTACTCATACGCCAATCCATACTATTCAAGGAACAGTTACTTCAAATACTACCCCTTAACATACTGAGTTACCCACAACCTGAGGTTTGGTACTCAGTAGGGAAACAAATAAGCAACATCATATAAACATTATGGTTTCCCATACTCATAAGCAACATATCCTCCATGGTTGATTACTTCACCAACCCATGGGCACATATAATAAGTACTGGTTTCTTACAATACACACGAATACACCAGTATTGGTTTAGTCACATTTACGGGGAGTACTTTTCAGTACACTATCATCTACTCTAGGAAGATTTAAACTATGCTTCCCACATGATAACTGAATAGAGTTTATTCTAGATACAAGTACTGAAATTAATAACCATTCACAATTACATAAGGAAATAACATCATTCCTATATCTTTCTCGAATCTCACTAAGCATTCGCAACTAAATTACTAGCTATGCAAATTCTTTTCCCAAAGAGGACTTTCATCTTTCAATATGAAGCCAAAATGCAATAGTACAATTTCACATGTTTTATAAACATTCTATTTAAATCAATGCATTCTTTAATACCATTTCAAAAAAAACAATTATAATCTAGGCAAAGAGAAGGGGAAGGGAGTTTGATAATCAAACTATTTCCTACAAAGACACAAGATCAACAAGATCACACTATGATATAAAATTTCTCATTATAAGCCTATCATTTTAATTGCACGGTTTTCATTCCACTACCGTTTAAGAAGGATGCCAAAATAGCCTAACATGGCATTTCCAATAATTATGGTTGCAACAGAATGTTCTAGTTTTCCAAACAACAAAGATCAAAACATGCAATCTTATCGATAATACAAGACCTCTTGAGAACATTCACTACTCTAATACAATACCGACACATCATATTTTGCAACCTATCATTGAACATCAGATATGATAAGAAGGTAAGGGAGGAACTATCAACTAAATAATACACATTAATGCATACACATCAAACAAGCTTTTCATTCATACTTTCTAAATGTAATAAGACAATTATATATATCCAAAAGCAAGTTCAATGGAGCATTGTAAAATAGGTCCTCAATCGAACTGGTTTAATAAAACACATAAAATGATCTTTCGTGGAACACATTAATACACTCTTGAAGCTACTATAACATGTTCCCTTTAATACTTCTTTTACAAACAACAAAGTTTCACATAATAGCTATTCGCATATTAATGCACCTTACTTAAAATATAATTTAATTATGTTACTCCTACATTACACAAGGAGAATTTTTTAAATGCACACATACAATTTTCTCCCAATAACCAATATTAACTTTCAAACCCAAAGCCGTTTTATTATTTAAAAACACATAATCATCATGAGGCTCAAACAAGGGCTCAAGAAGTCACAACCTTTCTCTCGCAAAATACATAAAACTCAAATCAGAGATAATTACACACATCCTAATCATTTTAATTTCTAGAGAGAGAGAGAGGAATGGTGATAATCATTCAATCTGCTACAAATAAGCATTCAATATCTACCATACTAGTCCTTCAAGTGGACAACACTAAGCTAGCTCATAATCTTAAACAAGCACGTTTCGCACTTTCAGATTCCAGACAAGCACTGACCAACCCAAATGGATTAGTCCAAAGAGTACAACACTCAATAAAGAAGGTTCATACGACTCTCTTTCAGAGTATGAGTAATCATAGACCAAGACATTGATAAGCACATAAAACACATATAATCACTCAAAACACCAACATCAAGAAGGTGAGAACACACACATTACACACAAGTTAAGGTCTGCTCAATCACTCACATACAAAAAGAGGACAAGCATACACATAAGGTTGATACACCTCACACCAACAGAGGGCACACGCGACACCAAAGATCCCAGTGTTTGCAACATGGGCTCTGATACCAAATGTAATGCCCTGCCAGGAAACCTTGGAAGGATAAAGCTAAAACACACGAATGGAGTGCAACAATTTTTTTAAAAAGATAAACACAACATTAAGATACAACGAGATATCAAAATTCAGATTACATAGTGGAAGACATCATCTAACACCTAAAGAGTTTCCCAACGTGATTACTTAATTACACCTTTCACTTAACACTCACAATTAATCCAATAAGTTGATTATCTTATAACGGGATAATTCTTAAACAAGTATAATTTCTTTCAGAAGATGGAAATATAAATCACATGCTAATGTTTATACATTATGATTCATTCATACTTTACATTCAAGCTTTTCATTAAAATATAAGTCATGCATCTAATATTCTAACACACAAGAATTTCATCATAAACATATGAGATCTTTTCATGCATACTTAATTTCCTTAACAACAACTGAATATATTCCATTACTCTAAGTAACATTCTTTCACGATCCAATTTACTGCATTTTAAAAGACGATTGCATACATGCATCTACGATAAATCTCATCTAAACCACTTATGCATTCAATCAAAATGGCATTCATACATGCTAACACTAAACATGAAATATAAGAAATAAAAACGTTTTTTAAAATTTTTTTTTATTATAAAAAAAAAAAATTAATATTTTAATATTATTTAATGTTAATTTTTAATTAAGTTTTTAATGATGATTAATATTTTAATTAAGTTTTTATTTAGGATTAAATGTTCATTAAATAATAAATTATCATTAATTTGTTATTAATCAATTGTATGATGGAAAATATACATTTATTAATACTCAAATTCTATTTTTTTATTATTAATGAGTATTTTTCTAAATTAAATACTTGATTGTTAATATTGGGTTTTAATTATTAATTTGTTATATTTTATTAATCTTGGATGAATAAATATATACATTAATTAATAGTTAATTTGGGTATTTGTCTTATTGAGGAAGAATAATATTTTAATTGGAAATTGTTGAAATAAAATATATTTATTAATTGACTATTTTTAAATAATATTTTATTCAAGAACATATCATTTGAGTAATTGAGAAGTAAATGAAATATTTTATCATGGGAAATTTTTAATAATGTATCGTTTGGAATGTTGGCGAGTTAATGGTATTCTCAATTTGTAAAATTAATGGTATAGTTATAATCTTCCTCTGTTTTGAGACATAGGCGAATGGACCATTGAAATTGTGGTATTGTACTCACCTGGTAACGATGATTTTTCTGTCAATGCAATTCGAAAACTTAGATCATTAGAAAACTTGATTGACTATTAATGTTTAAATCAATATGGGAAAATATTGTCTTTTCCGGTTATTGCCTTTGCGAGTTTAATTTCTGTATTCGCTTTTGCTTAAGTAATGGCAAGTCATGCTTTGTTTGATTGGACCCGGTCATATGGTTGATTTGGGTACCTGTTTCAGTCCTCTATCCTGAGTTGACTGTTGTATTGTCGTGGTGTCGTAGTTGGTCATATCCTTTATGTGGGTGTCGAATGTTGATTCGTGGTTGACCATAGTTTGTCAGGTCTCTAGTTAGAGTACCGTCAGTAAGTGTACCACTTTTGAGTCGTGTTTGACCAGATGGTTGTTCCCTCCTTCTTGAACTCCGTTCGTCTGACCATGTGTATTCCTTGGTTTTTGAGTTCGTCCGAGTTTAGTCTAGTGTCGTATGGGAAAGTGGCTTTCGATTGGGGGTCGCACCCAAAGTGGCTGCTGGGTAACCCATCGAAAGTGAGTCTAATAAGTGATAACCTAACAGTAGATTAGAATGTTAATCTCTAAGTAAGATAAATGTGCCTCACACATGGGACGAGTGCTAACATAGACTCGACATGCTGTGAGAAGGCCTGAAATGGCAAACCATCATCCTTGTCTTCACGAGAGGATGTGTGGGTCCACATGAGGCTTGGATGGGCTAGAGGTTCAGATTAGGTTGTCAGGGTAACCCAGTGTATGGGGTCGGAACCTATGAAGACTTGCCATGGTAACCATACCAGGTTGTGTGATGACACTTGTCCCTACGTTCGCTAGTGTGTTGTCGTTTTGTCCTGTTAGGAGCACGTTTGTGGGTCGTCCTATTGTCTATGCCCTTGTGAGTACTTGGTTTCATGTTAGACCTTGGGTGGTGATGACTCAGTTTTGTGGATGCTCCAATGGACCTTTTTATTAGCTTTGATTATGTTCAGCTGGATCCTTTTCTTTTCAGGGATCGTTTATGTATTTACTGACCGATGCGGTCGTTTGTATATTGATTATGTTTCGCCTTGATGGCCGGATTGTAAATGGTGTAACCTCATGTATTCTTAACTTTATTAATTATCAGAGGGGTCTTGCAGTTGAGCAGACCCGGAGATGTAGCCCTTTAGGGGTGAACTCCGAGATCATCTTGGTGTTATGTGATGCTTTTATTTCTTATATTTCATGTTTAGTGTTAGCATGTATGAATGCCATTTTGATCGAATGCATAAGTGGTTTAGATGAGATTTATCGTAGACGCATGTATGCAATCATTTTTTTAAATGCAGTAAATTGGATCGTGAAAGAATGTAACTTAGAGTAATGGAATATATTCAGTTGTTGTTAAGAAAATTAAGTATGCATGAAAAGATCTCATATGTTTATGATGAAATTCTTGTGTGTTAGAATATTAGATGCATGACTTATATTTTAATGAAAAGCTTGAATGTAAAGTATGAATGAATCATAATGGATAAACATTAGCATGTGATTTATATTTCCATCTTCTGAAAGAAATTATACTTGTTTAAGAATTATCCCGTTATAAGATAATCAACTTATTGGATTAATTGTGAGTGTTAAGTGAAAAGGTGTAATTAAGTAATCACGTTGGGAAACTCTTTAGGTGTTAGATGATGTCTTCCGCTATGTAATTTGAATTTTGATATCTCGTTGTATCTTAATGTTGTGTTTATCTTTTAAAAAAATTGTTGCACTCCATTCGTGTGTTTTAGCTTTATCCTTCTGGGGTTTCCTGGCAGGGCATTACATGGATGCATGATTCTATATTCAGTTATGTATGTATGTAAAAATCAGATTTTTGGAAAACTTGAAACATAGACATGTAATTTCCTGAATCTAGTATATTTCCAAAATATGCAATATATGACTGTTTTGATTTAAATTACCATAATTATAGAGAAGGAATTTATTTATTTTCTATTATCATATGTTGAGATTTACAGTGACAAACACTGAACAACATTATATACATATATGTATATAAGCACATGTTCATATATATATGCAAATATATTTATAAACATGTACATATATATGCAAATATATTTATAAACACCTACACACACACACACACACACACACACACACACACACACACATATATAATAGGTATATACATGTTGATTTTTTGTATTATTTGACTATTTAATTGCAGTTCTTATATTTTCCAGACTTAGGATTGAAAAGAGACAAACTCAGAACTTGTAATTATTATTCTATTTACTTTGGAAAACCTGTGACAAACACAAGAAAAATAGAAATGTTAGTGATTATAGAATATTACAAACTTTCAAAATTCAAACTAGAAAAAGATCATTGAAACTATAGTTCTTTCATAGAATAGAAATATAGAACGAATTGACGAAACTAGGAGATTTTATATGATACATATACACATAGAATACAATGGCAACTTTGATTCAAAAGAATGTGTACTCATATTTTAAATTCTGTATTCTGTTATATGCAAATAAGCATACATGTGTTATACCTTCTTATTTAAAATTACTTTATAGAGCTGAAAATGAAAGATTGTCTTCTTTTCAAACGATTTTGATGTCATAAAAAAAGTAGACATGTTAAATGAAAGAATAGCTAAACATGTGTTTGTGGGGAAAGTTACCTTCTAGGACGGGTGCGAAATGTGGAATTATAGAGAAAATAGTTTTCTTTTCCAAACTATGTTTATTTGCTATGCATGGCATTATACTCGACCGAGTAACTTATTGACCATTGAAACAAATGTATTTATTTATGTTCTCAACCATATCCTTGTTATGATCTTGCTTGTTTCTTAAATGAATTAGAAAATAGAAAATGAATGTATCATTTTAGGCACGCACCAGATTCCATCTTGTTTATCGAATTCCGTTTGCTAAGCAATTCGTGCAGGGTCGGGTATTCTTAAAAGATTAAAAATTCCGGGGAAGTGTATACTTCAAGGTTGGGTGGAAAAAGCACCTGAATCTTGTTCTCGTCTTCATTCTAAGGATTGAATTGAAGATAACTTTGGATTGAAGATCAATGGATGCATCTCATCCTCTACTTTGTATTTCCTTGTTATTTGAACTTAAGATAATTAAAAAGCCTAAGTATTGTATGTATCTATGAATGATGTATAGAATGCATGAAAGACTCTATGTTGTAAAAATACTTATTAAATTTCCTTATTGAATAAGAATTATTTTCTTTATCTTGGAATTTCGTGCATGTTTGGATGACAATATTGAGCTAAAGTTAGTAGTGGAAGAAATAAAGGGATTTATTGAAGAATTATGAGTTTACATTTTTTTTTATCGAAGTTAGAACGTTTACATATTTACATTTTGGTATCAAAGCTTTAGGTTTATAACACTACGAACTTTCACTATTACGCTAAAGAAACATTACTTGATGCAAGAATTGTTGATTTACAATGGGTTCTAGAACTACTAGAGCTAGATCCAGCAACGAGAATGAAAGACTTGATCAGATTCTCTATCTGTTGAGTCAACAAAATGCTAGGATGGATGGAATTGAACAGGAAGTTTGAAGGGTTGGTGAGGTTCGAAATGAACAACCTCGATAGGAGGAGCAACCTAGAAATGAAATTTCTAGAGCCAAGGAACAACTTGATCATCGAGCTAGGATTGAAGGGGAGCTAACAAAGGATTTGAAAAGGATAGCCCCACCTAAGTTCGATGGTAAGACCATTGGTGATGGTGCTAAATCTTGCGTAATTGAGATGGAGATGTACTTTGAACTTCGTAATATGTCAAATGATACTAAAGAAACATGGGTTGCTTATCAGCTTACTGGAGAAGCTGCGACATGTTGGGACAATGAGAAATCTGAGAAGAAGTTACAACCTGGTGATATTACATGGGAACTATTTCTGCAATCATTTAGGAAGAGGTGTCTTCCTCAGTTATTCTTTGATAGAAAGATGACAGAGTTCCAGAATTTGACTCAAGGTGGTATGATAGTTACTCAATACTGGGAGAAGTTCACCAATCTCCTAAAGTATGTTCTGTAGTACCAGATGGATGAACGATTCCACATTCAAAAGTTCATCTTGGGCTTGAGGACTCACATTGGAGCAGAAGTGGATATTCATAATCCATTGACTATGGATGAAGTCTTTGAGAAAACAACTAAACAGGAACAAAAGTTGCAACAATTGGCAAATTTACGAAAGAATGTGAATACCAAACCAAGTTTTGGGAATAGGAATTTTCAAAAAACTAATCATTAGAAGGGAAACAACAGCCGACAGATAAGGAATCTAAAAAGAGGACCTAATACTCAGGAGAAAGGAAGAGTGGACCATGGTGGAAACAAGAAAGTGAATAGTAACCCCAACTTCACTAATTCCAACACCAGGAAAAACTTTAACATGAATAGATTAGGTGGACACCCATGACCTAGAGATGGATGTTACAACTGTGGGGGAAATCATTATGCTTCAAATTTTCCACAAAATTCCACATCTCAGAGAGGAGGAAATCAACTAAGAGCTTCACAACATCAGATTCATGTAGCGGTTGACAACCACCAGGCTGACTTTCAGGCTTCACCTATCTAGATTATGGGTAAGCTTTTTGGTCAATCAATTTCTATTTTAATAGATATAGGAGCTATTGAATGTTTTATTGATCCAAAAGTAGTCTCTAAATTACTTATTAGACTTGGTTATATGTCACATGCATGGATGGTTCGATATGGAAATCGAGAAGAGAATAGGGTAGATTCATGTCCATTTTATAGTGATCTAGAGCTTCCTAATTTCCAAACTCAAGTTAATCTATATGTAGCACCATTGGGATCATATGATGTGATCTTAGGAATCAATTGGTTAATTGAGCACAAAACTATAGTAAACTATGAGGATAAGGTTGTTAGTTGCATAGATGATTCTGGAAATCCGGTTGAGATTATTGGGTCTCAAAAGCCTCTTGAATTGAGACACATATCAGCTATGCAACTCAAGAAAGCCCAAAGGAAGGGATGTTCCATTTTTGTTGTCATTGTAAGTGACTTGGATAATGGCAAGAAAAGCCCTAAGGATTATCCAGTTCTCAGAGAGTTCTTGGATGTTTTTTCAGAAGACCTTACTGAGTTACGACCTAAAAGGGAATTTGACTTCTCTATAGAACTCTTACCTAGAATTGAGCCACAATCCAAGGCTCCTTACATAATGAATACCACATAATTATATGAGTTTAAGGCTCAATTGTAGGAGTTTCTTAGGCAAGGTTTTATAAGACCCAGTGTATCCCCGTGGGGTGCACCAATAATCTTTGTGAAGAAGGATGGTACCTTGAGGTTATGTATTGACTACAAGATGCTAAACAAGGTAACCATTAAGAATAGATATCCTTTTCCAATGATAGATGAACATTTTGATTAAATGAAGGGTGCTATAATATTCTCTAAGATCGATCTTTGATCCGGTTATCACCAGCTGAGGATTGTTGATGAGGATATTCCTAGGACAACATTTTGAACTCAGTATGGACACTATGAGTTCATGGTAGTACCTTTTGGTCTAACCAATGCCCTAGTAGCATTCGTGAACCTTATGAACAACATTTTTAGAGATTACCTGGGTGATTTTGTGCTTATATTCATTGATGACATATTGATCTATTCCAAGAATGAAAAGGAACACAAGAAGCACCTAAGGATAGTTTTGCAACAGTTAAGGGATCGAAATATTTTTGGTAAGTTTTCAAAGTGTGCTTTCTTTCAGGAAAAAGTGCACTACTTAGGTCATGTTATATTTGCTGAAGGAATTTCAGTTTATCCTACAAAGATAGAGGCAATTGTAGATTGGCCAACACCTCAGAATGTTACGGATGTTAGAAGTTTTATGGGTCTTGCAAGATACTACAAGAAGTATGTGGAAGGCTTTTCTAAGATAACAACACCTATTACTTCTCTTCAGAAGAAAGGAAAGAAATTTGAATGGACCGAGAAGTGTGATGAGGCATTTCAACTTTTCAAGCAGAAGTTGACAACAACACCGATCTTTCCTATACTAGATCCTAATGGACACTTCACAATGATTACAAATGCCTCGGGTGAAGGTGTAGGATAAGTGTTGATGCAAGAAGAAAAAGTGGTTGCTTTTGAGTCTAGGAAACTGAAGCAATATGAATTGAACTATGCACCACATGATTTAGAGATTTTAGCTATAGTTCATGCATTACAAATGTGGAGGCATTACCTTCTAGGGAAGCCATTTGAGTTGAAGACATACCACTTAGGACTGAAATATATTTTTTCACAACCTAACCTTAATGCAATACAAAGAAGGTCACTCGATTTCCTGAGTATGATTTTGGTATTTAATTTATCAAAGGAAAGGAAAACAGGATAGCAGATGCTCTTAGTAGAAGAAAACATCTATTTTCTATGGTTACTACAAGGTCAAACTTGAAGCAACAAGTGCTACAAAATCTCTTTGAAGATGAGAATTACCTAAGGGTTAAGCAAGCCTTGGGTGTAGATCCTTCAGATCACTGATTTGATGGATATATGTTGGAATCTGATGGTATTTTAAGATACCAAATAAGGATGTATATTCCTGAGGGTGGAGACTTAAGGAAGTTAATATTGCATGAGGTGCATAATACACCTTATTTAGGACATCCCGGAGTGACTAAGATGGTAGCTGAACTAAGAACTTTGTATTTTTGGCCTAAACTCAGGAAAGAGGTGATTGAGTTCACAACACAGTGTTTGGAATGCCAATGAGTGAAATTTGAGCATGTTCATCCAACAGGACATTTATTTCAACATGTCATACCAGAGTATAAGTGGCAATTAATCAAGATGGATTTTATCCAAGGGTTACCTATGAGAAAGAACAAGCATGATATCATCTTAGTAGTTGTTGATAGGTTGACAAAAGTTGCACATTTCATACCTGGAAATCTCAAGGATGGATCGTTTATTCTTGCGAAAAAAATTGTGCAAGAGATATTCCGATTGCATGGCGTTCCAGAAAATATTATATCAGATAGGGATACAGAATGACATCTAGATTTTGGACAACTTTGAATGCAAATTTGGGAACCAGACTGAATTTAAGTTTGACATATCATCCTCAGATAGATGGCCAAATAGAAAGGGTTAATCATGTAGTGGAGGATCTTCTACGGATGAATTGTATGGATCAACAGTACAATTGGCAAGAGTATTTGCCTTTGGTTGAGTTTGCATATAATAACTCTTTTCATGCATCTTTAGGTATGGCACCGTTTGAGACACTCTATGGATGAAAGCGTCACACACCCATTAGTTGGTATAGAATGGAAGATATGATCATTATTGGTCCAGATTTGCTCAAGGAAATAGATGAACAGATGAAGTTGATCAAGAGTAGACTGAAAGAGGCAGCCGATAGACAAACAAGCTATGCTGATAGAAACAAGACTTTCAGATAGTTTGTTGTAGGAGATAAAGTCTTTTTGAGGGTCAAGCCTCATAAGAGCTCTATCTCATTTGGGAAATCATCAAAGTTGGCACCAAGATATGTGGGACCCTTTGATGTGCTGAATGTTATTAATCTAGTCGCTTATAGATTAGCTTTACCACCTGCTCTAGCTTGAATCCATAATGTTTTCCATGTATCTTTATTGAAGCCTTATCATCCTGATGCATCTCATATTCTGGATTGGCAATCTTTATAGGTACAAGATCTAGGGGTGGTGCTAGTGGAGCCCATCCAAATCCTAGACCAGCATAGCATTAAGCTATATAGGAGAGATTTTGCTCATTATAAGGTTCAGTGGGATCAATATTCTAAGGATAGTGCTACATGGGAGGATGCTGAGACGATTGACTATCATTTTTGACATTTGCTTTCATAGAGTAGTATATGCTTATTGCATGAGATACTTTGATACTCTGTTTTTGATTCACATGCTGTGAACTTGGATAGCATGGATGCTGCTGTTATTGTTTATGTTTTGATTTGAGACTATGATGTGTGGTTATTATTTTATGATATTGAGATATTAAGTGCTTATTGTTAGAATAATAAGACACTGGGACAATGTCTCTTCTAAGTGGGGAAGGATGTCATGAAGCATATTTATCTATAACTATTTAATTAGAAAAATAATGTTTATTTTTCGAAATTGAAATGAAAATGAAATTTTAAGTGAAATTAGATGATAATGAAATGAAATGATTTAAATTGATTTCCTTGTTGATATGTAAATGCAATTGAATGATCAGTATTATTTTTATTATGAAATTTGGGATCGTCATTGCTGATGAGCAATCGAGTGCAAGTGAATACAGGAACAAATGAACGCGAATGAAGGTGAGAACATGGTTCATGTAGAGTTGTTTTAGCTTATGGACTTTGGTAGAATATATGGAATTTCACACACCACTTTAGTATGCATGTGTGCATCTTTTACATGACTAAATTTAGTGTTGGATCAAATTCAATAAAAAAAATGAATTGATGAGTAATTGAAAATCATATTTCTCTATTTCGAAGCAAGATTGATTTTTAATGATAGTTAGAAAAGAAAGATTTAATTATGTATATTGATTATAGATATATACATTCTTTGTGTGAAGATTTGTGTAAATGGATAAAATATTGTGTTTATTGTTCACTTTTGTATTTGATATATATATATATATATATATATATATATATATATGCGTAAGAGAATTTGAATAAAACACATATATATGTGTGTGTGTGTGTACACACACACATATACATACATACATATATATATATATACATATATATATATATATATACATACATGTATATATATACATACATGTATATATATACATACATGTATATTGTCGGACTTATCAATGAAAATTATATTAATGCAAACCCAACGAATAAGTTTATGTTGACTTCGTCCCACTGAACTATGAGATGGCGTTATTTGGGCGCTGACCCAACACCCAGCTCCATGTGGCCATGCCACCATTGCTGTCAACAATCAGTGGTGGGCATGCGTGAGCCTCCTATGTATTCGCTACTCCAAGTCGTGGGCAGTAAACTCACTAATTATTGGTTTCAATGGGAAGTAAGAGAATCCCACGCATTGTTGAAGGTAAGGAGATCTGTTTAGTAAAAACAGGAAAAAAACTGAAAGAGGAAAGCGACAAAAGGAGGAAATAAGAAGAATTTGCATACAGGGAAGGGGGTTTGAATACTTAGAACCCGAATAGTAAATTTCAATAGTGGAATTGGGGAATACATCGAATTCATTGACAAATTCCAGTCAAATTTTCCAGGTTGGAATCGAATTCTTACAATATATGCATATGAATGCTTTTAATTTTGAAATTTGTAGGATTGGATGTAGAATTTTGAGAACAACAGATTCATTTTCTCTTAAAATGCAGGCTTATATATATATATATATATATATGGTGGAAATATAAATAGAAAACCCTGTATAAATTTGAGTATTCTTTTCTTCGTAGACTGTACTATGGATGTATTATTCTATATTCAGTTATGTATGTATGTAAAAATCAGATTTTTGGAAAACTTGAAACATAGACATGTAATTTCTAGAATCTAGTATATTTCCAGATTATGCAATATATGACTATTTTGATTTAAATTACCATAATTACAGAGAAGGAATTTAGTTATTTTCTATTATCATATGTTGAGATTTACAATGACAAAACATTGAACAACATTATATACATATACGTATATAAGCACGCGTTCATATATATATATATGCAAATACATTTATAAACACATACATATGTATATAAAAGAGGTATATTCATGCTGATTTTCTATATTATTGGATATTTAATTGCAGTTCTTATATTTTCCAGACTTAGGATTGAAAAGAGACAAACTCAGAACTTGTAATTGTTATTCTATTTACTTTGGAAAACCTATGACAAACACAAGAAAAACAGAAACGTTAGTGATTACATAATATTACAAACTTTCAAAATTCAAACTAGAAAAAGATCATTGAAACTATAGTTATTTCATAGAATAGAAATGTAGAACGAATTGATAAAACTAGGAGATTTTGTATGATACATATACACATAGAATACAATGTTAACTTTGATTCGAAAGAATGTGTACTCATATTTTAAATTATGTATTCTGTTATATGAAAATGAGCATACATGTGTTACACCTTCTTATTTAAAATTACTTTATAAAGCTGAAAATGAAAGATTGTCTTCTTTTCAAACCATTTTGATGTCATAGAAAAAGTAGACATGTTAAATGAAAGAATAGCTAAACATGTGTTTTTGGGGAAAGTTACCTTCTGAGACGGGTGCCGAATGTGGAATTATAGAGAAAATAGTTTGCTTTTCCAAACTATGTTTATTTGCTATGCATGGCATTATACTCGGTCGAGTAACTTATTGACCATTGAAATAGATGGATTTATTTATGTTCTCTACCATATCCTTGTTATGATCTTGCTTGTTTCTTAAATGAATTAGAAAATATAAAATGCATGTATCATTTTAGGCATGCACCATATTCTATCTTTTTTATCGAATTCAGTTTGCTAAGCAATTCGTGCAGGGTCGGGTATTCTTAAAAGATTAAGAATTACGAGGAAGTGTATACTTTAAGGTTGGGTGGAAAAAGCATCTGAATCTTGTTCTCGTCTTCATTCTAAGGATTGAATTAAAGATAGCTTTGGATTGAAGATCAATGGATGCATCTCATCCTCTACTTTGTATTTCCTTGTTATTTGAAATTAAGGCAATTGAAAAGCCTAAGTATTGTATGTATCTATGAATGATGTATAGAACGCATGAAAGACCCTATGTTGTAAAAATACTAATTAAATTTCCTTATTGAATAAGAATCATTTTCTTTATCTTCGAATTTCGTTCATGTAAGAATTATATTTGGATGACAATATTGAACTAAAGTTAGTAGTGGAAGAAATAAAGGGATTTATCTAAGAATAAAGAGTTTACATTTTTTTATTATCGAAGTTAGAACGTTTATGTCTTTACAACATGTACGTGTGTGCATATATACACACACACACACACACACACACACACACACACACACACATACATACATACATACATACATACATACACATATATATACATATGTATACATATACATACACACACATACACACACACATCCACATGTATATGTATGTGTGTATTTTAAATTTGAAAGTATATTAGTTAGGAGTTTTAATATATTTATATATTATTAATAAAAAATGTAAGAACTCTGTTCTATGTATACAAATTAAAAAATTAATATGTATATATATACATACATACATACATATACATATACATATATATACATACATACATACGTACATACATACATACATATACATACATATACATACATATATATACATACATACATACATATACACACACACATACACACACATACACACACATACACACACATGTATATGTATGTGTGTATTTTAAATTTGAAAGTATATTAGTTAGGAGTTTTAATATATTTATATATTATTATTAAAAATGTAAGAACTTTGTTCTATGTATACAAATTAAACAATTAATATAAATATTTATAATAAATAAATATATGAACATTAATAAATAAAAATCATAAATGTATAAAAAACTGTGTTGAGGGTTCTGTTGAGCATCAAATTTGAATGTTTATCTGTGGAATTAAATCATAAAAGCCCCCTATTGTTAGAAGAAATCATCATTTTCATTAATACCATGATAGCCCACAAGTCATCAAGCGGGTATAATAGAGTCCTATAAAGATATCCAGATTCAAATAGTATCGATGAGACCCAATGATGTCTCATCGATATAGAAGGGTCATCGAAGAAAGGAAACGCCGATGAACTTCAGAAAGGACTCATCGAAGACAGTAATTCCATCGACAAAAGATGTCAAGGAAAGCGGAGATGGTTTTCATCGACGGGAAAAGGTCTTCAAGGAGAGAATACCATTGGTGCAAAGGGACTCACCAAAAGAAACATTCTCATTGAAAGAATAAGGTTGATCAAACAAAAAGAAGTTACATTGATAAAAGACATCGATGAGGAAATAGGTTTCGAGGAGGCTAAAAGGAATGTCTCCGATACGCGTGGTTTCGCCGATACAACTTTATTGGTGGAAGACGACAACAGAGGATAAAGAAAGGCTTCGGTGAGACAATAGATCCATTCATCGACGGGGCATAGTGATATCGATGGAAGAAGTATTTTGGTGGAAAAATAAAGGAGGTCACCGAAGCCCAAGGTTTCTTCGACATAAAAACCCAGTGGATATCAGATAGGTAGCAGTGAGGAGACAACCATAACGACCGAATACAGTATTTCGATGAATGAAGGAAATACTTGATCGGAGTGATATTCGAAACAAAAGTGTTAGTTAACGGTTATATGTTGAAAAGCCACAACGCTTGGTGATAATGTATACTCTGATATAAAGGAGGGAGCTTTTGTAATATGGATAAGAATTAGAGAAAGGAGTAGATTATAAACTCAGGTTTACCACTGTACTATTTTGGCGAATATATATAATATAATCAGTTGTTTTTCCTTTGCATATGTGTTGCGGATTACTGCATTTTTCTGCAGGCAGTTGCTTATGATATTATCTAAAGGAGATAAGGTTATTTGTGTTCTTCCATTAAAATTATGTGTTTCATATTGTAGATTTGGATCAAAAAGATTTACTTGCGAATTGTAATTGTTCCTTGTATTTCTTCCTTGGATGGTCTCTTAAGGTTAGAGTTAAATTCATTCACACGGTTTACAATATAGACATTGAAGTAGAGCTCATAAGAAACAGTAACTGATAGACTCATTAAGAGGGGGTGGGTTTAAAAACTGTCTCATAAGTTTACACAATAAGTCCTAAAGAGATATAAAGACTCTGTAGCCCAAACAACAAAGAAAGGCACTGGTCATCTATAAAATACAACTCACTGATTCATACTTTTACATTAAAAGTAATAGGAGTAGCTGAGTAGGAATTCTAGAATAAATTATCAATAGTGTATATATATATATATATATTTCAAGCACAAAGATGAAATAGCTTCTACAACACCAATCTTGAAATCATCTGCTATATCTCCATCCTAGGAGCTTATGCCATTCTGAGATAGGAGGAAGTCAGATCAAGACACTTAATCTGCTATAAAAAGCATTAGTTGAAGGAACAACTAGTGAGTAGGTATACCCGCCTAGGTCCTGCAGAGCCTAAAGTGAGAGAGTTAGTAACCAAATAGGTTCACTCTATAAGTTGGCCAAGTCAATTGGAGGGTTTGAGCATAGGAGTTGGCATTTCCTTAGAACCTATCCAATTTGTTGATTTGAGACCCAACAGATTGGTGACTCTGCTGGGGACATTCATTTAAAAAAGTACTCTGTTTTGGGAAAGAAATATACAAAATACAAATTCCTTTCGAGAAGAAAGGTGGCGACTCTGAAATAAGAAATTTTATGTACGGAAGGAGGTCAATAACACAAGGCCACCCCATAGTCCAATTAAACTTTGATAAGAAGAGAAGTAAAAGAAATCCAAAGAAGAAATCAATAGATAGTCCGATGGAACCTAAAAAATGACTTTATGAATGGGAAGTATAATCAACACTATTCTAAAAACCATTCACATCTAGCCTTGAGTAAACAGAATTATATAGTTACCACATACCCCACGGATGAGGATTTAGCAGCTATGGATAGAGTGCGGAAAGGGAAATACCCTCCTAGCTTTGAGAATCACCGTCCAAATTTAAGGGCAGGGGCTTCGAGCTCCTCAGGCTCGAGCAAGGTGGATGCATCAGACCGTATGGTAGACTTGATGAAACAAATGATTGAAGCAGCCATTGAGATGAGAGATGATGGAAGAGTACAGGAGTGTGTGGAATTATGTGCTAAATTGGGTATAAATATCAATGAAGATGATATTAATCATGACTTGGAGAGATATAGAGCAAGAAGTGAATGTGCGGCCCAAGGACCAAATAGAGGAAGAAGCAACACAGATAAGATTGGTGCAAAAATCAACACCTAAAGAGTATCTGAAAACTCTTTATATGATGTTAGGTCGAATGATTTCCCATATAATAGTATACCTCCTGAGCACCAACACAACCACCCCAACAACTTCCCATACCCCAATTTACCTCTAGAGTATCAGCATAACCAGTTCAATGCCTTTACATATCAAAACCACTTTCAACCACAAAACCAATTTCCTCCTGGTAATAACAATGTGAGACCAAACTATGGAAACTTTTTCCAAGGTGGATACAGGCTGATGAATACAGAACGCATCAGGCAGTTCGACTTTTCAGGGATGATGGTGTATCCTTATCCTATCCCTAATGAAATTAGGATTGCAATACCAAAGTTTACTGGGAGTAATGCCATCTTAGGGGAAGCACATTGCAAAGCTTTTGACACAGTTATGGAGGATTTTTGTCTCCCATATGAGGATGTCAAGATGAAGTTGTTCATGCAGTCATTGATAGAGGACACCCGAGATTGGTTCTAAGCATTGCCAGATTTTTCAGTAAACAACCTTACAGAATTCAAAAGACTTTTTCTTGAACAATACGGAGACCACAATAGCCTAGAGTTTGCCTTACATGAGATCATAAGCATCAAGAAGGATACAAATGAAGCAGTGGCCAATTTCAATAAGAGATTTAATAGAGTTATGAATAAAATCCCTAATAGAATAAAACCGGTTCCTGAAGCTAGCATTTTGTACTACATAAATGCTTTTGACAGTAAAACAAACTATGAGCTCAAGACAAAGAATCATACAACCCTTCAAGGAGTCATGAAAGTGGCCATAACTATAGAGGATAATAGAAAAGCAGTTGGAAATATAGGAAGAAGGGAGGATGCAAGGTTGTTCAATCCAAAGGCCCCTAAACAAACAAAGGACGATGACAAGTTGGACAAGGTGTTGAATGTTCTCAAGGATTTGTCTGTCAGAGTGAATAAAACAGAGAAACAACAGTTTTATCACCATGATAGGCCTAGATTGCATGATATGCCTTATAATACCGCATGGAAAGACGGAAAACCTGTGGAAAAGAACCCAAAAGAAGGTAACCAAATACCAGATCCTTTGAGAAAAGTGGTGAATCAAGTGGTCGATGAAGATATATGGTGCTTAGCGTGTGATATGCCTCATTCTCCTTACCAATGTGTGGTGGCAATGAAGTTGCAGGGAAGAGAGGAAGAGTGTGAAGAATATGCAGATGATCATGCGATAAACTTACTATCCTTTGAGGATTGTGACTCATCTGAGGGGAGTGAAGGAAATGATGTAAATTCTAGGCGGATTAATCAACAGTGCTGCATGCAACAAGTATTCTCAGATGAGGAAGATGAAGTCAGGTTGAGGATCCCTACTAAAGAAGAACGAGAGAGGATTACTACATTTGCTGTTGAACAAGCCAAAAGGACTTATATGCTAAGAAATAAAACTATAAACCCTGAACAAGGCAAACCATTAAGCATGTTCATAAAGGCGATTAATAAAACATCTAAACCGATAACTAAGCCGAGTAGAACCCAGGGTGAAAACACAAAGTTAATTAAGGAAAAGGAGTTGCAAGATTCTAGGATGCAAAAGGGTGATAAGGATGGGATGATGAACACTTCAGTACTGCCTACTACAACATCATTTGATATTGCCAACACCTTGACACGGATGAAGGTCTCTGTCCCACTACTTGAGATGATGAAGTTCCCGGAGTATCGAGAAAAAACCTTGAAGGTGATCAATGGTGTATTTAAGGAAGAGACCAAAGAACATAAAAAAAATAGCCAAAATAATGATAACCCTATTCCAACCATATATTTGGGGTCAACAATAACAAAAAATCCCTCTCAAGTAGACCCATTTTATATAACCTTGATGATCAATAACAAGATGATAAAAAATTGCATGATTGACTCAGGAACTGCTATAAATTTTATGCCAGTAGGAGTCATGAGGGAACTTGGAATGTTAGTGGACACAAATTTTGGTAAATACTACGCCATGGATAACCATTCCGTCCCAATAGTTGGTGTCATGAAGGATGTTGAATTCAAATTGGCAGCATGTCCAGAAGCATCTTATAAAACGGACATCACTGTGGTTGATGTCCCTCCTAACTATGGTATGTTATCGTCAAGACAATGGTCGAATCTGATAGGAGGCCATGTCCAGCTAGACTTATCATATGCTACTATACCAGTAAATGGATAGGAGGTAAGGATTGAGAGAGAACCTTGCTTTGAATACATCATCGAGGAGGCAAAACCTGTTGATTCAGTATGTTTCATCTAGTTAGATATGGACAACTCCAAAGTAGAGTTGATGAAAACAAAATTGAGAGGATTGACCCCAATAGAGTCTACAGTCAAGGAGAGTAAAGATCAAGTATGGAAGATGTACTTTGATGGATCATGCAGCAAGGAAGGAAGTGGGGCTGGGATCGTATTTATTTCACCAGATGGAGAAACGTTCAAATATTCTTTTAAACTGATGTTTGAGTGTACAAATAATATTTCAGAATATGAAGCTTTACTCACTGGACTAAATGTGGCTACCAAGCATGGAATCAAATTGCTCAGTGTCTTTGGAGACTCAGAACTAGTAATATCTCAAATCAAACAAAAATATGCCTCCAAACATCTCAGGTTGAAACAATACAGGGATGCTATATGGGATACCATAGAACTATTTGATGCTTTGCAAATAAAATGGATTGACAGATCAAAGAACATCATGGCTGACTTCTTGGACAATGTTGCTTTGAAGGAGAATGATATAACACTGAATGGAGTCTTAGAAATGGAAATAAAAGTCAGGCCTTTTGTTCCGGATAATTTGTACAATTGGCAAGTTTTTCATGATGACAATGATTTGTTAAAGTTTTTGCACTGTGTGGATCACTACCAAGCACAAGCTATCAATTTTAATAACTTTGTAGAGATGACGAATGGGAAGGAGACTTTGTTGGGACAAGAAATCATACAATTAAAATCTAATAAGATACCTAGAGGATTAGTCACATTAGAAAGAGCTTTCAACATACAGGACAAAGTCGAGATCAAAGGAGCCTCAGTCAAAGAGACTGATGTTGAGCAGATTGATTTGGGAAGCAAAGAATCACCAAGGCATGTTTTTATTGGTAATAAATTGACCGCAGTTAGTAAGGTTACTCAGAAAATATAAGCATGTATTTGCATGGTCTTATGATGACCTCAAAGCATACAATGAAGATCTTTTCCAACATGAGATACCTCTCAAACCTGATGCTAAACCATTCAGACAAAAACAAAGACCTATAAATGTGACTTTACTACCTTAAATGAAAGAGGAAGTAATAAAGATGAAAGATGCAGGGATAATCAAACCTTGTAGATATTCTACCTGGGTTTCAAACTTGGTGCATGTCAGAAATAAAAATGGGGACATAAGACTATGTGTGGACTTCAGAAATTTGAACATATCATCATTAAAAGATAATTATCCTTTGCAAAACATGGATAATATGCTGCAGAAAGTAACTGGATGTGATTTATTGTCCATGATGGATGGATTCTCGGGGTATAATCAGGTGAAAGTTAAAGAAGCTTAACAATATAAGACAACTTTCACAACACCATGGGGCACATATGTGTATGCAAGAATGCCATTTGGATTAACAAATGCAGGAGCCACATTTCAGAGGGCAATGGATGTAGCATTTGCAGAATTGATTGATGTAATAATGGTAGTGTATCAAGATGATTTAACAACCTATTCAAAAAGGGCTGAAGACCATTGCGGTCACCTTGAGAAGATATTCAAGAAAGCCCTGGAATATGGAATTTCCCTCAATCCGAAGAAATGTCACTTCGCAGTTAAAGAAGGGAAGCTCCCGGGACACATAGTATCCAAGGAAGGGATGAAAATTGACCCCAAAAGAATAGATGCAATAAATGAAGTGCCTATCCCAAAGATTGTCAAAGCTATTCAATCATTTTTGGGACAAATCAATTTTTTCAGGAGGTTCATCCTTAATTTTGCAGATATCATAAAACCTATAGTGAGGATGTTGAAAAAGGAATCCAGAATTGATTGGGATGTAGAGGCATAGATGCATTTATAAACATAAAGAGGGCAATATCTGAGGCACCAGTATTGATATCCCCAGATTTTAATAAACCCTTGGTTTTTTCATTTGCATCATGCCATACAGTAGCGATAGTCTTGCTACAAAAGAACCAGGATAATTATGAACAACCTATTGCATATTTCAGTAAGTCACTGAATTCATCCGAAATTAAATACGACCTAAATGAAAAGCAAGATTATGCCCTAGTAAAAGAAGTAAAACAATTCATACCATATTTGGTAGGTGTAGAAGTCATAGCACATGTTCCTAATGCAACGGTAAAAGACATATTTAGGCAGATTGAGGTCACAGGGAAAAGGTGCAAATGGATCAATCAGATTCAAGATTTCAATATTGAGCTCAAAATTTCCCAAGTTATCAAATGCCAGGGACTAGCTAAACTTATGGCAGGAGCAGAGGTTGAAGAATTTCAGATAAATGAGGTTGGCATGGATGAAGCCAGCTTCAGTATTGAAAATACAGCCTGGTATATAGACATCATGTACTATCTCAAACACATAAACTGTCCAGATGATATGACTGATAATCAAAAGAGAACACTAAAATTAAAATCTGCAAGATATGTGATCATCAATGGAGATTTGTATTGGAAGAATAGGGATGGGATATTATTGTTATGCCTAGATGAACATCAAGCAGAGAAAATCCTATAAGAGATGCATGAAGGGGTTTGTGGTGGTCATTTCTCAGCCAAAACTACTGCACACAAGATATTGAGAGCTGGCTATTTTTGGCCACGAGTCTTCAATTATTTCTATGCTTATGTTAGGAAGTGTGAAGCTTGTCAAAGATTTTCGGGCAAAATGAAATATCAAGGGTCACTCCCACTAAGATCAATGCAAGTTGAAGAACCATTTCAATAGTGGGGAATAGACTTTATAGGAGAAATATCAGAGAAATCGAGTGGGGGACATAGATGGATCTTGGTCACCACAGATTACTTTACCAAATGGGTGGAAGCAATACCTACTAAACAGGCTACCAGTAAGGTGGTGACAAGATTCATACTAGAAAATATCATCACTAGATTCAGTGTTCCTACAAGGATCATCTCTGATAATGGCATGGCCTTTAGGTCTGAAGAATACAATCCTTTATGCAGGGATTACAACATTATAATATCTCATTCATCCCCATATCACCCTCAAGGTAATGGGTAGGCCGAATCAAGTAACAAAAACATCCTAAAAATCATCAAAAAGATGTTAGGACAAAATAAGAAGGCATGGGATTCAAAATTGAATTTAGCATTATGGGCAGATAGAGTGACAGTAAAAAACTCTACAGGGAAATCTCCATATGAACTGGTCTATGGTAAAAGGGCTAAACTCCCTTTGGATAACCTCTTACCGGTATATAAATTCATAACACAAGGAGGGATAGAGATTGATGACCCTTTACAAGAAAGGCTGATGTAGTTGATAGAGCTCGATGAAGTCAGGGCAGAAGCTCAGGAACAAAACATTAAAATCCAGAATCAGATGAAAAGGTTATATGACAAAAGAACAAAAGATAGAAAATTTAAAATTGGTGATTTGGTTTTGATGTGGAACGCCAAGAGTCAAGATAAGGGTAAACATGGCAAGTTTGAGGCTTTATGGCTTGGACCGTATGTGATTATGGATAAAGTAGGAGAAGATTCTTATTTTCTCCAAAATACTACAAGAGAAATTCAAGAATTGCCAGTGCATGGACAGTTCTTATAAAACTTCTTTTCTTAAAAATGGCCTTCTTCATGTACATTAGTTTAGGTTTCATTGCCATTGTAAAAACCACATTTCCTTTAAATCTTCTTTCCCTTATATAAACCAGAGTCTAGATTCTTGGAAATATCCGTAGCATACCCCCATCCCTAGTCAGAGCCACCGTTGAGCATCAAATTTGAATGTTTATATGTGGAATTAAATCATAAAATCCCCCTATTGTTAGAAGAAATCATCATTTTCATTAATACCATGATAGCCCACAAGTCATCAAGTGGGTATAATAGAGTCCTATAAAGATACCCGGATTCAAATAGTATCGACGAGACCCAACAATGTCTCATCTATATAGAAGGGCCATCGAAGAAAGGAAACGCTGATGAACTTCAGAAAGGACTCATTGAAGACAGTAATTCTATCGACAAAAGATGTCGAGGAAAGCGGAGATGGTTTTCATCAATGGGAAAAGGTCTTCGAGGAGAGAATACCATCGGTGCAAAGGGACTCACCGAAAGAAACGTTCTCATCGAAAGAATAAGGTCGATCAGACAAAAATAAGTTACATCGATAAAAGACATCGACGAGGAAATAGGTTTTGAGGAGGCTAAAAGGCATGTCTTCGATACGCGTGGTTTCGCCGATACAACTTTATTGGTGGAAGACAACAAGAGAGGATAAAGAAAGGTTTCGGTGAGACAATAGATCCATTCATCGACGAGGCATAGTGATATCGATGGAAGAAGTATTTCGGTGGAAAAATAAAGTAGGTCACCGAAGCCCAAGGTTTCTTCGACATAAAAACCCGATGGATATCATATAGGTAGCAGTGAGGAGACAGCCATAGCGACCGAATACAGTATTTCGATGAATGAAGGAAATACTTGATTGAAGTGATATTCAAAACAAGTGTTAGTTAATAGTTATATGTTGAAAAGCCACAACGCTTGGTCATAATGTATACTCTGATATAAAGGAGGGAGCTTTTGTATTATGGATAAGAATTAGAGAAAGGAGTAGATTATAGCCTCAGGTTTACCACTGTACTATTTTGGCGAATATATATAATATAATCAGTTGTTTTTCCTTTGCATATGTGTTGTGGATTACTGTATTTTTCTACAGGCAGTTGCTTATGATATTATCTAAAGGAGATAAGGTTATTTGTGTTCTTCCAGTAAAATTCTATGTTTCATATTGTAGATTTGGATCAAAAAGATTTACTTGCGAATTGTAATTGTTCCTTGTATTTCTTCCTTGGATGGTCTCTTAAGGTTAGAGTTAAATTCATTCACACGGTTTACAATATAGACATTGAAGTAGAGCTCATAAGAAACAGTAACTGACAGACTCATCGAGAGGGGGTGGGTTTAAAAACTGTGTCATAAGTTTACGCAATAAGTCTTAAAGAGATATAAAGACTCTGTAGCCCAAACAACAAAGAAAGGCATTGGTCATCTATAAAATACAACTCATCAATTCATACTTTCACATTAAAAGTAATAGGAGTAGCTGAGTAGGAATTCTAGAATAAATTAGCAATAGTGTATATATATATATATATATTTCAAGCACAAAGATCAAATAGCTTCTACAACAACAATCTTGAACTCATCTGCTATATCTCCATCCTAGGAGCTTATGCCATTCTGAGATAGGAGGAAGTCAGATCAAGACACTAAATCTGCTATAAAAAGCATTAGTTGAAGGAACAACTAGTGAGTAGGTATACCCACCTAGGTCCTGCAGAGCCTAAAGTGAGAGAGTTAGTAACCAAATAGGTTCACTCTATAAGTTGGCCAAGTCAATTGGAGGGTTTGAGCATAGGAGTTGGCATTTCCTTAGAACCTATCCAATCTGTTGATTTGAGACCCAACAGGTTCTATAAATGCTATCACAATACTTCAATTGTATTCATATTGTCCATGATTTATACCCAATTGAGGTGTTGGAGAAATTGTTTATGGTGGATGTGATAGAGTTTTATAGGGAAAAGGGGACGATGATGCTTATAGTAATGTTGTGCGAGGGGTACTCGACAATGGAGGACACACAATTGGCCAAAACATAGGTACACGATACCATTAACAGTCCAATATGACAAACCCAAAAATCATGATATACACACACACACACACAAATATATATATATATATATATATATATATATATATATATATATATATATATATATATATATATATATATATATATATATATATATATATAGAGAGAGAGAGAGAGAGAGAGAGAGAGAGAGAGAGAGAGAGAGAGAGAGAGAGAGAGAGAGTATGTGCAAAATATATACACCCAACCAACTAAAAGATATATATGTATGTATGTATGTGTGTGTGTATATATATGTAAATATACATATATACATATTTATATATGTATACAGATATATACGTATACATATTTATATACATATATACATTTATATATATACATATATATGTATATATATATGTATATATATATGTATATATGTATATATGTATGTATGTATGTATGTATATGTATATATGTATATATGTGTGTATAATATATATATATATATATATATATATATATATATATATATATATATATATATATATATATATATATATATATATATATATATATATATATATATATATATATATATAAGTGCAAGAGCACTCGGGTTGACAAATAATCAACACAAGTAAAAATAATTGTCAATTTGTAACCCAATTTTGTTTTGGTTCCTTTTGGCATCTCTTTCAACAGGGACGGCTTAAACATCACACACTAAGCCTTTGACCTTGCTTACGTGGCAATTGTGGGCCCATTACCTTTGTCAAGTTCTGCTTCTGTTCGTTTCTGTTTCCGTGAACTTTCAAATTTAAACATTTATCCCACCCAAATCTTGGTAGATGTTCATAAATGTTTGATGACAACGTGTAGTCATTTTATATTTCCCAGCGTGATCCCAGCTTGTTGCAAATGGGAGCATCTTGCTGCCATCACATGGAATCGAGAAGTGCAGCAGGTCGACTCAGTGGTGACTGGGGCTATGATCTTTATCTCGTATGATTGCAGGATATACACAAAATGCATCTTTTGAAAAGCATTTAAAATACTTTCAAGCAAATGCTATTGGCAGTGAAAAAACCTTGTCAATATCCTCACAGCCAGTGCAAAAATGGGAGTTGTGGAACAGGGTATAGACATCCATCACCCAATAAATGGTAAGAGTTATTTTAAAGAAGATATAGGCAAAAATGTCATTGCAGACATATATGCAAAATGTGTGAGCATAGACAAGAAACGTGAACTGTTTGACAGATTTAAGTTTTTTCTGTGTTTCTCCTTTCTTTTGCATATAAAGAAAGCTTGGTAAATTTATTTTAAAATTTGTTGTCTAGTGTTTTTATTTATTTTTTATTTTTGGAATCTGGAAGAATTAGAGGATAATTGTAAATAGTTTGCTCAATAATGTAATGAAATATCTTTTGGAATATTTTTTTTTACTTGTAAAATTTTCATATTTATAAAGAACCTTTAACATAGTTTTATTTCAGTTTTTCAAATGAAGAAAAATATTGAAGAGATTTTTATAATTTATTATAAATTATATTATTTAAAATATATGTGCTTTATATTTTAAAATATATACATTTATTATTATTAATAATTATTAAGTATTATTAAATTAATAAAATAAACCTTTCAAATTACGTTTATTGCAAGCATCACCCAAAATAAAGATTAATCCTCACACACTTGTACTTCCCCAATTTTATTGTTGGTCATAAAGAGTTTTGAGAATATAATTTGTTTATTTACTTAATCTATTGTTTTTATAGCTACTAACATACCATTTTTTATTAATATAAATATTTATTTAAAACTCGGTGCTCCCTTACTAAAGATAACCTAGAAATTTCATGTTTTTTAATTCTATCAAAGGTTGGATGTAGTCCTTTATAGATTTTTTTGATATACGAATAATATTTTTTTTGTGTACAATCTATGTTAGTTTGATTTCAATCATAGTATGAATTCTTTTATTGTTTGCATATTTAGATTCAATTTTTATGTCTCCTTTTTTAGTTTTGGATTTATTCATGGTTTCAAGAAATTGTTAATTTATTGGGATGCTTCCTAGTTACAAACATAAATACATCTAATTAACACATAAAAAATTTGCTTGCATCCTTGTTGATTTTGATATTTTGTATGAGTTTTACATTGACATTTCTTTGAAAGTAGTAGACCATACCTAAACATGGTATTTATTCTAATGGTATGCTATTGCATTACTAGAAGTATTAGATTTTAGTTCAAATTAATATAAATGCACAAGTATAGATGAAAATTAGATAGTCAAAATTAATGGGGAAAAGATGTTGTTCCCCAAAATTTTATTATTAATAGTCTATTATTTCCTTCTTTGAGTTACTTGATGGTTTGAATGCTAACTCTATATCATTGAACTATAAGAAAATTTGTTATAACCTCCTACTATGTAGAAAGATTCATCCCTTATTAAATGTGAATCAAATTCACCTTCTATGGGGGTTATTTTGGGCCACATCTCTTTGAAATATGAAAGATCCTAACTACCTCTTATAGCTCCCAATGATGAATGAAATAAAGCACAATAGATTATTATGAAAAGAAAAGAAAAAAAATAGACACAATCAAATATGGTTTTGATCTAGACAATATGCTTTATCATTCCTATGTTACAATGGCTCTAATGTTTTATGGCGTATGTGTGAGGTATAAATGATTGCCTTACATGTCACAGTTTTATTGGTTTAATGTCTATCTTATATAGTGTCTAGATGCTCTACATTCAATTTCTTGCTTTCATTATTTAAATAGAGATGTGACTCCCTATAACCTTATTCATTAATTAAAATTGCATTTTTAGTAATATTACTAAAGAGTAATCATATAATCATATTTATCTTAGCGAAGATTAAGAAAATAAATTATAGTGCACCCTTGAAAAAGTGGTAAAAAATTAGCAAAGAAATAATTAATATTAGTAACATTTCATTTGTAATACATCTATGAGCTAATACTATTTGATGATATTATTTAAGAAATCATATTATGATAATTCTCTTATGGAATGGTGATATTGAGGGGGTTATTAGAATGAATTATCTAACATTTGATTTTAGAGGTGTTTTTGAATAATAAAGCAACCAATAAGGGTGTTGACCCTATACAAAGACAAGCCAGAAAGGCTACAAACAACTGATCAAGAACAAACCTCTGACAACAAGGGCCAAAACAACCCACTTACAACACATAAGTAGAACAACTAATAATCCACATCAAGGGTGGGTGAAAGTTTCACCCACAACTCGAGGAAGAGTTTGGGAAGAAGAGGAAGATCGATCTTTCCTTTATTGATGAACAACAATCCACAAAATACTATCATTTGGAACACCAACACAAGGGGGAGCATGAGGAATCCCCTTAGTGGGACTGCCAACACGAGTAGGATGTTGACTAAGTGATAGACTTACAAAATTATCTTAATTTTAAGATTTCATAATTTTTTATAACCTCTGTTAGACAAGTAAATAGAAAAAAAAAATAGTGATTCTGCTCCATCAAATATTAAGCAGTTGATTCAAAACCTATAGCTACAACAATATATACTCATTGATAAGATGAGATGCATACAAATGATTAAGGAACTAATTAAAAAAACAAGCTTGACCTCATGTAATTATATCAGCAAGTGTTATAAGAAATGATACCATTATGATAATGATCTAATATGATTACAATAGCAATTAAGATTAGTAAGACTGAAATAGACAAATGAAGGAGCATAGGATCAATGGTCTATTAGGAAGAAACAAACATTAATTTACTAAACATTGACACAATGAATGATGTCATGAGATTGTGATTAGGGTATTAATAAAGAAATAATTTCATTTAGCAAAAGCAGTGATCACCATATTGACAATAATAATGGAATAAAATTGAGTAAAGGAGAATGATTATGAAATTGATATAATTAGATTAATAATAATTAACAATTTAATGGAAGACTTGAAGGGACAACAACCAGTAAGAAAGAGACACCTCCTTATGAAACATGACCACCTCCTTTGTAAGCAAGGATGACTCTACATATCGACTTCAAGGATATATAATGATTATACATTTAAGAAGAGGGAATCATAAAAAGGAACTCAGATAAATATACCTTCAGTTTATAATAACAACTATTGTCAAGCATTAAAGGAGATTAGGGAAAAAGACGTTGAGTTTGCATCAAAGAAGAAATCAAACTTAAATACTATCATTATCATAACAACATATTGGTATATTGTAGTTTACTTATGATCATATTCTTATTTATATTTATGATATGTTATGTTTGCAATCTATTAGGAATAATGATCAAATATATATAACTATAATATAAATTATTATATTTATTTGAGTATCAAGATGTATAAAGAAGTATTGTCAATAAGATTTGCATTTGTTAATAATAGGGAGATTAGATTTATACTTAATTGTATTTATGTATATATGCATTCATAATAAATGAAAGATTATTATATTAATGGTATGGTATTTAATAATTCGTTGTTTCCTTCAAGAAGATAGGTTGGTGTGTGTAGGGAGAGGCGGAGTAAATCTTCACAAGATAGGTAATCCCAAGATGGGTTATGGACGAATTCCTAAAACCTTGAGGGAGCCTACTTGTAGACTGGTTTCCAAATGCCCTATGGCAACAAACCTCATCCTTCTTCAAGGTTAGGAAAGAAGTAAGGATGAGGTCTAAATTTAATAATTCTTAATTGTATTATGAATAATTAATTATTCTCTACTTTCAATAATCTAAATGAAGGAATGATAATGTATGTTTAATTATGGGAAACATGCTTACTCCTAGTAAGGGACATTACATAGCATTAGCCACACTAAATATGCGACCTACATTTTCCCAATAGATTTCTCTTTGCAAATAGTTTATATTTCTTTTATGTTTAAATAAACCTTATTGATGCAAGACATGGTTCTCCCACTCTGCCTACCAACTTAGAAATTAAAAAACACACAACAGAAAACAAAAACTCTATTTCCATTCAATTGCTAATTGCAGGCTAAAAACAAAAGTAGTTTATTTCCAAATCAATCACATGGACGTGCAAAAAAATCTGTGATCGCATGGCCTTTCAAAGGCCTCCCTCCCTCTACATTATTTACCTGTCTAATCTTCACATTCTTAGTTTTCAAACTTTATAGCTCCTCAAATCTCCCTTGACTGTAGCCCTTCTCTTCCTTTGGGACAATCCTTACTACATAGCCACAATGTTATCTACCATTTATTAATCAGCTCCTTCAAATTTTTAGGTTCGATCTAAATAGTGGGGTCTTTTAATATGAATTCAATAGGTTAGTTGGGTCATCTATTTTATTATACATCACTCATTAATTAGCCACTTGCTTGTATCTTTTTTGTTGGCATTTTTAATCATACTTATATAATTTGATTGCTTTTATTTGTTTCTATTTTTATTAAACTTTTTAAATAATATTTTTTTAAATTGGAGAAAGATAATTACACATACAATTCACATTCAAATGTGTATTTTTTAGTTTATATTTGTGCAACTTATTCTTTCTAAAAATTGTAGACGGATTATTTTTTGTGATCACATATAACATCCAAAGATGAGATACCAAAATTTAGACAAAAAATGAGTCATCAACTAAATATAAATCGATAAATATTAATTTATGCTATATGTTTTACCCTTAATTTTATGGAATGACTTTATTGGTCTCAAAAAAATGAGCAATTGAATATAAGTTTTGGTTTAGCTTTGTCATACTCTAGAATCACTTAAATAAATGCTAGCTACTCGATATAGGATATCATAATGAATAGTTTGAAGAGGACATGTAGCCAAATGTAAATGAAATAATTTCTTAACTTTTAAGCTTCACATTTTTTTAAAACATCTCATACTTTCTAAAATGATTTGTTATGAATATTATTTATTCAAAAAGATTGAAAGATTTATTAAATATTAATTAACTTGAAACCATCACAAATAATTCTTACTACATAGCCACACTATTATCAGTGTTGACGATAATTGTATAAAACAAAATTTTAAGCCCCACTGCCAAAGCATTAAGAAGTTAAATGTTCTAATCCATGGTAACACTAATAAGTTTTAAAGTTTGCTAAGTTAATCCTAAATTTAGCCAACAGTAGATCAAATGCTACTAATTTTGACGTCCAAACTTTACACCTGACAATCGCGTCTTATTGAAAGTTTGTAAAGCTATTTTTAGCAAATTCAGGCATATTTCTTTGAGGTATTCTGTGAAACGGTTCACGTGCATTGTCTACCAGGACAATTGCAGGTACACCAGCAGACAAAATTCCTACATCGTTTGTTCATAATGTCCATACTCTATTCCAAAGGATGTTGGCAAATCTTTACATCTGTTCGATCGCTTTCGATTGAAAGTATCTGAACGCTTTTAATCATAGCACGCCTCTGGTCAAACAGTTCATGTGCCTTTGTCTATGCTTCCACATTTTTGCATTCATGTCTGCCAGAGCTTTTACAGTCATGCCCTTTCCTTATGTTTTGATGGATGTCTACCCTGTTCAGAAGATCCATGGAGTACGCTGCAAATAAAAATGGAGGTGAAACTTGTAGGCGGGAACATTTCGAATTTGAAAGTTAACGGTGAAGTTTATTTGAACGGAACGGACAATAATGAAATGTCTAATGGGCCCCACAGTCACCTAAGCGGTCAAAGGCTGGCCCTTTCAACATGAGAAGCTCGACCATGTGGAACATGAAAGAGAAAGTTTAAAATACAAATTTGTTCGACATAATGACAAAATTTCATGATTGCAAATAGATGCCTGGGAATGATTTAACTAAATGGCATTGCCAACACTTTCAAGACTGGTGAAATGGGAGTTTTGGAACATTGCATGGAATTCCACCATGTTTGAATTGCTACCACCTGGTCAATATGTATACAAACTGTGAAAATATGGAAAAGCTCGTGAACTATTTTGTCATAGCCGATGCAAGTAATGATTTGGTTGAAATAGCCGTAGAAACTCTCAAACAAGTGTCCTTTGATAGGTAAAAGTTGATTCAGCTCCTATAACAAGCATAAGCAGTGGAAAGAAGACAAAAATAGAAGAAAGAAGAATGCGTGGCAAAAAGGAAGGTTGAAGCGCTAGAGACAAGAGGAAGACAACGTAGAAAAAGAGGGAAAAATAAAATTTGCATTGATAAACCAAGCGTGGATGGTGTCCAATTGAGAAGTTTGTAACTGTTGCATAGGGAAGGGGAGTAGACGTATAAAACAAAACAAACAATTTGCAAAGAAAAGGGGAAATGAAACCAAGAAGAGACATGATTAGACTATTGCAGTGAAGGAAAGTGAAGAGGTGTTTTAGTTGTAGAATTTGATAAGATGTAGGTTGTGAAGAGGCATTTCATTTTGTTTTATTTTGAATTGCATATGTGAAAAGGCTATAGGTATATACAGTGGTATTGGATTAGGAGGATAATAGTGTGGGTAGTTGTATAGAGAGGGCAACAACTAAGTAGAGGTGTAGATGCTGCATATAGAAAGAGGAGCCTAGAGTGCATCACAAGAAGAGAATAAAGGGGAATAAATGTGTGAGGAGAAAAGGGAGAGAGGTCAATGGATAACTTGAGTTATAATTTTTTGCTGCTAGATTTGTTTTATCATTGAATAAGATTGAGTCTATTTGTAAATGCGGAGATTCTCTGCATATGCTTGTGTTTTCCTGTTTGTGTTGCGGAGAGGAGAGAAGATTATTTTTGCTTCAAATGGTATCAAAGCTGGTGTTCCTGAACATGCAAACATAGCAATGAATGTGAGGTAGTCTAGCACTAGGATTTGTGGGTGAGGAGTGGAGTTGTGTAGACAAACCACCGAATGTGATGCAATCTACACTAGGAAAAGAGAATGGAGTTGTGCAAACCAATTGCCAATTGTGAGGCAGTTTGCACGCGAAAGTGAGAAGAAATTGTGGAGAATTCAATAGGATTGATGTGGGTGTGTGAGTCTTGATTGATTAAGAACTTGGAGTTGCGAAGAAAAGTGAATGTGTAAGAAATATTGCAACTAATGAGAGGATGAGTGTGAGGAAGAGGATGAGATGGGTCATGAGGAGGCCTGTGTTGATTGCATTTGTGGAATGAAATTTGGATAAGAGCTATGGAATGTGGAGATTCCAGTTGAAGAGAAAGAGTTGCAACTGAAAGGCGAAAGAAGTGAGAGAATTTCACACGCCTGAAGAGGAAAGAGAAGAGGAAATAGTCATGGTGGACCATTAGTTGGCGAGCGAAAGAAAAGAGAGTGATAAAGATGAAAATACCTCACAGATTGAGGTAGTGGAAGAGGAGGTAGTTCAGAAGGATGACATATGAGGATACAATATTTGATCAAGGACCAGAAGAGGATGGTGAGTTGCTTCGAGAGGAGATTGAGAGAATTGAAGAGTTGTTTAGTGTAATAGCAACAATGGATTTTCAAGATGAGAAAGAAGGTGAAATACTTGAAGAGATTGTAGTTATTGTGAGAGGTGATGCATAGGACATTGCAACAGTTGAAACTATAGAGATAATTGATTTTGTTGAGTTTCATGTAGTAGAGATGAAAAATAATGAGTTAGTGCATGTAGTTGTAGTTGCGGATTGGCAACAAAAGGTTGCTTGTTTGTGTATTGAAACAATAGAGAATGTTGTGCGTAAGATTTGGTGGAGGTGGTCGACTCGCAGTGGATTGAAATTCATGAAAGAGATGAGTGGTAAGAATCTTTGGCACAAGACGGTCTCTGATAGATAGTTGTCCACGAGAAGGAAGTGGAGAAGAGAGAGCTATTGGTGGAGGAGGTTGGACTGCGGTTGTCATGCCCAAAATTTGACTAGTGGGACATGACACAACTCACATTTTTTTTTGATTTAAACGTGAAATTGGATACATGATACATCACACATGGATAAGGTGTAGTGTCAATACACAATAGGTGATTTGCACATCATCTCCATAGACACATACTTAGGTATAATTAAGTTTGGTCTAGACAAGACACCTTGACTCCAAGTCTAAACCACCTAGTTTGGCCATACTAGAGTTAATATCACACCTAGAAACATTTGGTTTGGTACTCGAGAGTGGGTATGATGCATATGTGTATTGCAAGTAAATTAAATTTTGAGTTTGAGGTGAAGGGGTCTCCAAATTTCCCTTTTTGCTATGTTAGTTAACTAATGCCATATAATAGAGAATACATGAGTATTGAAAATTTACGTATAAAATTAATTTTTTTAAATTTTTAAATAAATCCCTATAATTATAATCATGATTAGTACATTTAATTATCACAAAAATAAATAATACCATTTGTATTACTTGCGAAATATTACGATAGAATTTTAACTCCTCTTTTCGCGGAGAGGCGATCTACAATGACATACAAGTTGTCCGTAAACAAAAAATATTTTTTTAAAAAAATTGACGTGCTAACTTGGTAGTATAGTGATTCTGGCGGAGGAGTAGGTTAAGATGTTACACATTCTTATCGGAATAACCACACAGTAGTGGAAGAATGGAGTAGAAATATCTTTTGCTGAAATGGCAAAATACATTTACTATCTTGAAGCTAAATATAGCCAGTGCAAAAGGAAAAATAAACAGACTCTTACATGTTGCATGCATGTCTATCAACAAATAAGTGGGTGGAACTAATTCTGAGCATGAGGTGAGTTGGCAGCATATAGTGGCACTGGTGAAAGAGGGGAATTAAATCTATCAAAACCGTTACACAATAGTGTAGAATCTGCAGATTAACATGTCAAAAGAGAAGACGCCAAGGAAATAGTCATGGCATTGCATCTTTAAAAGCAAATAGAATGGAGTAAAGAACATTTCTCTAGAAAATTTATCTCTGGCATCATTAAGAGCAGGGCACTACTGTGCAAAATCTTCAAGTATGTAAATTGATTCTTCTCAGTCTTTTCATTATTTTCAATTTCTTCGCATGTTCTTCTTGACCAATGTGTGATTCAAAACAATCCCGAGAGATTAATACCGTATTACATGTCTTGCACTCAAATGTTCGTTTGTTTTTAGTCGATGATCTTTCATGTTTCTTTTGGCATATGCCCACCTCCTCCACCTGCTTGTCTATATTCAGGCAATGGTCTACTAAAGGAGCCATCAACCAATCCGTCCAAGAGTCCAAGAGGCAAACAGTGTCCAATGTATCAAAGATTCCTTATTTTAAATCTCTTCAACATCTGAGATAAAGCTATGATCATAGAAGAGGTGCCTGCAGTTCCTTCGAGCATGAAGGATTTTCTTTGCCAATTTCTTTTTTTTAAAATCCCAATAAAGTATGAGCTCGTCATTGGAAGTGTTCGGATCCCCATTCTCTAGCACACCCAATTGTGAAGAGACTCATGTCTCCACCTCAGGTATGACCCTGCCTCAATTGATACAACCCTTAGATCTACACAGGCGTTTGTTGCTATTTTCTTTAGAATGAGCTAGGAAGAGTTTTAATTTCAATTCCTACTTTCAAATGCCTACGTTTGGAAGGTATAATAATAAGGATGGCAATAATGAAAAGCACAACAATTCAAGCTCAGATATTTTTGAAATTGATATCTTTGTCTCGTTGGGGATTGCACGTTATAGATGATAGGAGGGTTTCCTTGGACAATGCACTCACATCGTCTGTGCAACATTGCTGTTACGAACCCACTCAAAACTACAGACAACATGAACAAGGCTGATTTTGGGAAATTCGTTTCACAATATGAGGATTTGAAAAGCCATACATTTCTACAAGGGCTGCAGGACACTCGAAGCTTCACGAAGAGGTGAATACAATTCTGGAAACCGTTAGGTTTTTATAAGTAGGAGAGGAGATCGAGATCAAAATTCCATGAGAAAAATCCCAACGGATTCATAACATTTCTCAATCATGAGAAACATTGGATTTTGGTTGCTACAACAAGCTACATTGTTATTTTTTCTTGATTTATTATATTATATTTGTAGTAGGATTACTTTGGTAATAGTTATTGGTATTGGGTTTCTTAACAGATTTAGTAGTCAAATGCATTCTGTGTGTTTTATAATGGATCCAGTGTGGGACTACAAAAGATAGTTTGCATGTAGTTTATGGCTGGAATGAATCAGATGAAAAATCTTGTGGTTTATTATTATTTTTGTTTTATAGTTTATTATGTTATGCTAATGTCTCTTAGTTCGGAGGAGTTTAAAAGATTCAAGATAAAGATATTTTTCAGTTATGTAAAAATCAGTTTTTGTAATGGTTAATTCAACTTCCAATGACACATTGAAGTTAGAAAAATAATAATTCAACGTTTCAAATTTAATGTTACAATAAATCTTTGCTATATTTAAAATCAAGGAGGATGGAAATTTATAATTATAATGTTCACAATGTATTTTACAACCCTTCTATCTCCTCATTCTTGCATATTAATAAAGATTGTGGAGCTGAGAATACACTGAAGACTGGTGATGTAATCCAGTGTAGAGAATGTGGCTATCATATACTATCCAAGAAACACACAAGGAGTAACGATTTTAATCAACAAAGCATGCATTTTATTGTAGAGATGACTATTTTCTATTCCAGTCATCCTCGTGACTGTTAGATTTAGTTTCTTCCAATAGATGAAAAGAACAAAATATCTGAATGATAAATGCCCATTGAAAAAAAACGTTGAAAAAGCATAAACATTATAAGCGCTTGATTTGGGGAGCATATGCAAACGCATGTTACATATTTTTGTAAAAATATCAAGTTTTAGCCTTTTATTTAAGAAAATACTAAATTTATCTTGGATGTAAACTAGTGTACCTTGCACATGAGAAAAATTGATATTTGATGTGTGTTAGAAATGTTTGAAATTTATATATATCTTAGGTGGCTCAATAATTAAATTTTATTACTAATATAAATATTGTGTTTAAAATTCATATTTATTTTAGATATCTAATTTTAGATTTCTATTAAATGATTTGTGTGTTTTTCTTTCATACTATTTTTACATATCTTGAGACTTTTTGTTTTATTTTTGTAGTTTGCATGCATGATTTCACTGAGAGGCCATCTACAATGAGATTGAAGTTGTCCATAAACAACAAAATAAAATAAAATAATAATAATAATAATTAATTTAAAAAAAATAAAAAAAAATTGACATATTTATGACTGGCAAAACCAGACCTTTTTAGGCGCCACTACCCACGACATAGCAGTTGCAAAGAAAAGAATTGGAAGCCCCTTATATAGGCAACACGAGGGGCTTCTTGCTTGCCGATCACAAATAAAATTCTACAAGAAGAATAAAGAGCCGAAGGGAAATAGTGAACTTTGGAGGGGAAATAAATTAGGAGAATAAGTTAGGAATAGCTAGGTTGGTACAACCAATATTGCCACTAGAGAATTTGTGCACTGTTTGAGCTTGGATAAGAATCAAATATCAATATCATTATTCATAGCACTAGTAAAGGTATGATAGAAAAGATCTTAAATCAGGTTGCATGCATTCCTTAAGAAGTTTTCTTTACTAGATTTTCTTAGGAGATCTCTTTGCTCATCTATTTCAATCTTATGTCAACACATTTCATGATGCAATGAAAAACGGCAATTGGAATCTCACCAGTTTATCTCGGGTCTTTCCCTAAAGTTTATGGACCCAAATCGATGGATGTTTTGAAAAACTTATACTTTTGATGCAGACTGCAAAATGGAGTTGAGTAGAAGTATGAAATGGGTAAATTTATGTCTTTCTTCATTGTTATTTTGTGTCGCAGTAGGAAAAAGGTAGCAGAGATGCTAGAATGACCAACTTATTTACCCCCAATATTGTATGATCAAACATTCAATGACTTTAGGTTTGGACAATGAAATTATAATAGTTTTATAAAACTGTCATGATTCAGATAATTCAAATTAGTATTAAGTTCTCATTAGTGTGTTTTAAAATATTATAAATGAATTTCTTAGTTATATAATATTTATTGTTGAGGTTTAATTGATGTTATAGAGTTGTATTTTATCAAGAGATTGTTAGATCTAAGTAATTCATAACACATTTTTTTAGAAGTCATTATTCAATATTGTTTAGGGTAATTTTTTTATAGATTGTTTAGAATCTTAAATCATATGAGATGAATCAGAATGTTTTAATTTATTTATCTTTGTTGAACATATTAATTTATTTCAAAACAAAGTTTTTAAAGATCATGAAAATTTGGAATCTAAATTAATAAAAAATATTGAATATATTTTAATATTAAAATTTGTTGTCTTATACTATCTTAAGGAAAAATGTTAACACAATGCACACTTAGTTATTAAAAAAAAAATGAGAGGCTTCTAAAACTTAAGAATATCGATATTTTTCATCTACAATGACATCAAAATATCTGGAATCAAAAATCCATTTTTGAAACAATTTGACATGCAAATGACATATAAATGCATGAAATATGCCATGTTTCAGCTTTTTGGAGGTGATATTTTATTACTCCAAATCAAATAGAACCATCGCCACACAGTTTTTTGCATGCAGTACTTCAATGGATTTGTATTCTTGGCATTTAGTATTTTAGAAGAACATTTATTTTACAGACGATTCTTTTCTATTATAAGATATCTCTCGGGATATTAATTGATATCTCTCGGGATATTAATTGATATCTCTCAGCATGTCTTACATAGATTTTTTAAAATCTAGGTATACTAGTTCTTTAAGCCTCATATATACCAAGTTAAATTATTTTGCCTACAAATAAAAAACTTATAAAACAAGATTATATATAATATATATATATAATTGATATGTATTTAGAAAAAAAAAACATTATTTTTGTTGAGAGGCGATCTACAATGGAATCCAAGTTGCCCGTAAACAAAAAGAGACTTAAAAAAAAAATTGATGTCCATTCCCCAGTCAAAATTCAAATTAAAAAAATAAAAAAATAAGCCACTTGTCTAATCTCTATGGAACCTGCGGCTGGTGTTATGTAACAAACAAGGAATACTAAACAGTTGTACCGCTCATAAATTTGCGCTACATGAATTTGTTTTGTATTTATATCTTTCACTTTACGTAGAGAGCAAACTATTGAGCGTCAATAGAAAGGGAGGGTTTGTAAGAAGTGTGAAGGACGAGGAAGACGAGGCTTTGTTTATGGGAAAGGTAGAGGAAGGAAGGAAGGAAGGAAGGAAGATATCTTTGTTCCACGGTCGCTACCACTTTTTTAGCAGAAGAAGATTATCATGGTTGCATGGGTGCATGGGTGAATGCTGTGAGCTTCCCACTTTTTTTATTTTTTTTGTATTTTTTCTCAATATCTGTTTGTTCCATGCGCTTACAGCCAGCCAATCTGAAAATACAAAGAGCAATGTTTTGTTTTGTAATGCTATATTGTATTGTTTGTGATCTATCTACATGTGTCATGCGATTACGATTCTTGTGTTTCTCAAGGATATTTCAAGCTATCCATAGAAAGTCTAGGTAATTCATTGCATTTCAGATAACGCAAAATTCTAGGCATCCTTTTTGGGTGTGCAATTTGCAGATATTTTCATGTAGGCATAATACCCATCACTGTCATTACAGAAAATCGTGGTCACAATGTTTGAAACCTTTCTTGGAGTTCTCCATGCAATAGAAGAAATGAAAGGAAGAAAGTTTAGAAAGCCTCTCGTAGCCTCTTAAGAGAAAATCCATAATACTTTCCACTCCCTTGCAGTTTTCCATACACTTCACAAGCCCTTTCATAGAAAGCACAATGCATTGCCTTGTTTTGGAAATCAACATTTCAATCTGTGCTTTTGATTTTTTTCTCTGTTTACTTTCCAACACTCTGGGTTTTTGCTGCTTCATCTCCTCATGCACTAATCTGCCTAGATTTAATGTAACTAGAATGCTTAGCAGGCCTGAGAAATGCCCCCTTTGAGAAAGCCCAAGCAATGTTTTCAGATTATTAAATGAATTTATCATTTATATTGGTGGACATTATCTGTAAAGATGATATGACTGGGGAGAAGCAATTTGGAAAATTCGTTTGAAAGGCGGAAATATGGTGTATTCAAGAATGAAAAAGAAAGACCCAGGGCATGCATGAGAGATTGAATCTAACTTTGGCTGTTAAACTTAAAACCACATTTATTCATTTTTTTAAGAATCACATGAACAGATAACATGATTGAATAGGCAATGATTTCTTAGTAAGGAGGAAGATCGGATTTTAAAAATTTACTGCATATATTTAAGATCTCCATAAATACTACAACCAACACCTCAAAAAGAGAAGAAGAGACCTTCTATTGATTTATGTATTTATTAACTTGCCATTGTATTGCATCTCTATTATGCATTTCTGTTACAATTTTGGTGTGTTTAAACATGTTTGAATGTGAAGTCCGATAGACCGTTCAACTTCAGACCATTATGTCTTTCCAGCTAGACTGACAAAATTTGTATATGTTGGGGAATAAAACATTTCTGGATATGAGAAAAAACTTTATGTAATTGTTTTTGATAAAAAAAGAAGTGAGAACAAGGACCCTGAACCTTTACATAGCAGAACTATTAACGAAACCAAAGTGCAAAAACAACACTATAACAACATTAACAACAACTAACAACAAAAAGAGACCAAGTCTTAGAAAATAAAAAACAACAGCAAAAAACACAAAAACAAATTACAGGGGCGCCTTTCGCACCCCAGTGGCATTAATGACACTGTTCCATTCATTAGAAGGGAACTTATACATGTCCTTAGCCTCCTGCTTATCCCCCTCCTTGTCTGCTGTACATTCCCTCAACAGAGAGAGGGTGAGCGCCGAGCTATGTAAAACCTGCAGATGAAATTTGTTAAGGTCAGCAATTTGGGCATCCCAGGCCTCCATCTTGCACTTGAGCTGATTGACATCGTCCATGATAGCCTACAATTCAAGCATAGGGCCTAGGTTCTCAATCCTCTACGTGATGTCCAACACGTTCGTGCACAACTTTTCCATTTTCTCCAGATTAGGGACACCCTGGGGGTTCACAGCAGCCATGTCATCCATAGTCTTATCCATCTTGGCCACATATTCAGCCCATGCCCATCAGGGGAAGAGAGTTCATCACCTGTTCCTCCATCTTTAAATCTGAGTCCAAGTTACCAGAGTCCGGGGCTTTGGTATCAAAATTTTCCTCACCCATGACACCCATAGTGCCCATGTTCATAGGGGCCCTATCCTTAACATCAACAAAGTCCTGGGCTTGCATCTCAGAATTGCCTGTGCCAGCAACACCAACAGTGTTTAGAACCATGGGGTCCCTAGTCATATCCATATCCACAACATCCTCATCAGGGGCCCCCATAGTGGTACTAGGGTCCTCTCCCTCCTTGCCCCAATGGGGTCCTCCTCTGAGTCAATATTTTTGATCACAGGGGTATTCTTTTTGCGTAAGCTTTTGGAAGCCAATCTGGAGGATCTCCTTTTAATCTAAGAATCAGGGGAAGGATTTTCATTCTCAGCATCCTCAGAGTATGAATTGTCATGGATGTATTAATGTTTTAAATTTTATGCTTTTTATTTATTTAATATTGTACCTCTATTTAATTTGGTGCAGAAATATTTTTCTCTGACAAGCCCTATTTTCAAAACAAAACATGTTAGCGCACACTTCAAATTGTTATGTAATTGAGTGGTAAATATAAGAAAATCTAAGACATCACAAACACATATTGCAATTTGGAAGAACATGAACAAATCAGGGAAAGAATCAAACGTTCACAATCTTCTGTACAAGTAAAATGGAAGTTGATATATCGCTTGTAATATCAACTATTACAGTCCAACGAATTATAAAATTGGCACTTTTAAAGTGAAGATCATGGAAAGGAACACATGGTCGGTGACTTTACATGAAATTTATCTAATATATTTGCTTCCTGTATTACCCAACTTTCCTATCTTCATTTACAAATTACTAGGTTGAATTTGCACACTTAGAGTTTTCATCATCGAGATATTCCCAAAATTTAGTCACATATTAGTTCATTTGAATTCTGTACGAATTTCTCCTGATGTATTTAGAACTGTATCATAATGTGTAGGTTACTTGAGCATGTAATAGTTTTGGAGACCGAGTTAATGAAATTAACTACAAATTGAGGGGGAAATTCAAAATTATCTTTAAAATCTGACCTACTCTTCTAGAACTTATATCAGGTGATATTAATGTCACCTAGCATTGCTAGGTCTTTGCATACTTTATGGTAGAAAATTTTGCTAAGTTTCAAGGAAAAAATCTGAGTTAGTTCCGAAAATCGTTGGACATTGAAATAGAGAAAACACAACCGTTTTATTAGAGTAAATGCAAAATATATCTATATTTTCATCTTCTATTCATAGAGTTCACATTATTTGTTTCCTTATATTTCAAATTTTGTTTATACATATTGGTAGGGTACATTGCCTAAAAGTTGAACATGAATTGAAAAATGATCTAATAAAATAATTAACTCAATTTAAAGTGGCACCAAGTCTCACAAAATTGCCATGTTTTTTTCTAAACAAGGATGACAGAAGATCAAAAAATTGCAAGTAAATGTTAGGTGAGGTCTCTGTACATGTAAAATAAGAATGAAAATGAAATCAAATCTTAAACACTTGAATGAAAAATAGTACACACATATAAGTTTACTAATAGTTTTTTTGTAAAATGCACTTATATTGAGTAGTTCGCTACAATTAGAGAAGGAACACCAACAAAATAAAAAAGTCGGGGTCGTGTGTCTAATAAAATTTGTTTAGTAGAATACAAATTTTCATTTTCCTAGTAAATATATTTTTATCTTGCTAGATCAATGCCTTTAGACTCAAGATTTTTTATACCAATATTTATTGGTGCAATAAAGTCTAACCTGCTCCTTATTACCTCTCTTTTGTCTGTGTAATGTACAATACTATTTTTAATTTTCAATTATAAATGGTTTAATATATATTATTAGTTTTTATATTCAATTAAAGCTGAAAAGAAAAGGTTACAAAGTTTAGTGGCTAAAGACTCAAAATTAATTATTATAATAGTTAGAAACAAGCCAAACACAAATACTAAGGGCAACAAACTAAAATAATAATAAAATAACCACTTAAACTCTTCAATAATAGAGGTCCTACTATCAACATATGTTCTTTGCCATGACCCACCCTATTTACTATGAATGTATGTTTTTTATGTGTAGTTGTGTTAATTATTAGTTCTATTCGGTCTACCTTTATTATGAAGAGGTTCCCAATCTAAAAAATATTTTCGTCTAGGGGGTTGAGCTTAGTTGGTTAAAGCATTGAGTTCTCAATGTGGAGACCCAAGTTCAACTCCCAAGAGGGACATCTTTGTGGAATTCTAAGTAGTGACTCTTGGTCTTCCATTGGTTGTATTTGTCACATTGTTTGGAAGGAGCTAGTATTTGTAATAAGCTTGCTCGAAACAACTAGATTAAATAGATATCTCTTGACATATTTTACATAAATTTTTCTAAAAATAGACATACTAGTTACTTTCCTTTATATTAATTCCTTCTTAAAAGAGTATATATATATATATATATGCCAATCATTTAAATATAATACTATACTTACTTTTTCCCCTTAGTGAATAATATGAAAGGAATTTAAAAAAAAGAAGTAAGATATTAGTATGAGTAGCTTTTTAAATGTTTTATTATCTTCTTGGATTAGGTTGCTATTAAAGTAGACTCGTCTTTCCTTTCCTTAATTCATGGTTTTCTCTTGCTGTAGGTGGCACGTAATTTTGGGTGGGTTTCCTAAGTAAGACATGAAGGCAAAAGAAATAATATAATATCTGTGTGTTACTTTCAGGAAGTAGCATCAATGTTACGACAATGATGCCAATGTGACAGTCTTAGACAAAACACTCAACTTTATTCATTTTGCTTGACACATGAAATATGAAGAGTTTATAATTTTTAAAACTGATCTTAAGTCTGATTTTTAACGTTATGATAATGAAGCTTACATTTATCCTAAAACTTATTCGTCGCCGTCGCCGTCGCCGCTTTATGCAAACTCAAACCCTAGTAAGGATTTGTTTTCCTCTATCTACAGAGAAGAGGCGAGCGTAGCAGGTATCTGTAGGAAGAAAGAAGAGAGTCATGATATAGGGGTAGGGGGTAGGAGAGGTGTATCAATGAGTGCTGCTCTTACCCAGGGAGGAAAAAGGAAAAAGGAAAAAGGATGAGGAGTTTGGTAAGGAAGTCCAAAGCTGTCGTTTGCATGTCTAGATCAAGGAGGAAACACATGTACGCTATCATGAGAGACCCAGAACGACCAATCTCACGGGTAAGGGAAATAATTCCTCCACTACTCTCGCACCCCAAATCTACAGTTCAAATAGTTTTATTTTGTCTGCTACCACAATGTATATATATATATATATATATATATTTTAATATTTCTTGCTGCTCACAAACCCCTCTGTCCTGGAACCCATTTTTATTTTATTCTCATAGCATAACTATGGGTTTTGTTTTCTAACACAGGGTTGTAGGGGTAAAATATCATTCAAAATGAATGGATCTATTGTTAGGGTCATATACAAAATCAGTAGCAGGTACTTGTAGGGAGGAAATTTCTCCCTGATTCCATTTGTAATACCTATCTTTATTTTTAATTTTTTTATAAATAATATTATCTACAATTTTTCTTTTTTTTTTTTGTTGCATGAATGATTATTGTATGGGGTTGAGTCTGGAATGTCACAAAACTATTCTAATGTCTTTTGTCTGTTCATTCAACTATTGAATTGGTCAAGGAGGATTCTTATAACATAATTATCTCTACGTTCATCTACAAACTCAATGGTGTAAAAGTTGAAGAGCAATAATTGATTTCAAGCTTATGAAGATAGAACTGAATTAAAGTACGTAGAAACATAATACATTATTTTTTTTACAAAATAACATCTATAGGATATCAATTTTCAGCTACCAACAAATTGTATTCCATAGATATATATACATTATTCGAATGTAATGCATGATCATTCTTTTATTATCTATTTGTTTGCATTAAAAAACCTAGATCTACCTACATATTCTTTAACTGAATAACAAGAGTAATATTTGATTTTCTTCTCACAAAATAAAATAATGTTTACACTTGTTTTCTTTTTCTATGCAGAAATGATAGGAAATACTTATATTATTATCCAAATATCAAGAGAAGCAATTACGGTTTCTTTTCTTCCTCGACTATAATAGAGTAGAAATAATATTTGCAGTTCTACCTCAAGATGTTACACATCTTATAAAATTTCAATTCCATTCTAGTTCAATAAAAAAAACTTCATCTATTCCTCAATGAGTAAGCATAACAGATAATGCAAAATTTTGTAAGAAAACTATAGAGTTCTGGCAAGTAGCTATAGCAAGTGTCATTATAGTTTGAAAGCATTTTCTTTGCATAACAAAACAATTGGTAAATCAGTTTCTTCCAAACAACCTCTGAACAACCTGCACATAAGCATACAACCCTTCCATATCCCTTTTTATGCTCACCTCTCAACCTAGGCTGGAGAACTAACCACCCCCGAGCTAGGAGGTAACCGTAATGATCCGAGTAACATTCATGCAATTCAACAAACAAGGAAAAAGTTACAGAGTGTTGGCAATTGACACTCATCTAGTGGTTTTTTCTGGATTCCGGTGGTTGATTATTTGTTTAGATTTTTCATTGATGGCAAATCTTCATAGAGATTCGATTCGATGGTCGTAATTCTTCGTATCCAGAAGCGAGTGTTAACTGATAGCTGATTAACTGATATTTTAGGAAGAATAGAGCATTTTTTGGGTCCGAAAGCTTTCTGGTGATTGTGGTGCATTGAATTGTGTTTGGGATGATTGGGCCGACTTAGAAACATCATTTTATTATTGTTTTAGTAATCCACATTTATATTTGGTGATCCGGTCGAGCCGACATGAGACTACACGTTACACTAACAGGCCGACATGACAAATAACCTATTTTTTGGTTGTCGGTATATGAGTTTGGTGTGGATGATCTTTTTGGTGAATGATGTGATTGTATGCGAGAGAGAAGTGATCGAGAATCCGTTTGTGCGCATTCTTGATCTGGTAGCTGTCTGAGACAGAGAACATGGCAGAATAGGGCATAACAATAGAAGTGATCCAGTCAGTATATTTAGCACTCAACCGGAACTCATCCAGGCATTGTAGATGCTACTTCAGAGTTCATTCACTATAATTCATCACTGTAACTATCTTGTAAGGAAGTGAGCCTTCCTTGAGGGTTGTAGCTTTCCGAGTTATTGTAATTGAGCAGTGAGCTCTAGGCAGTGTGCTTTCTCATTTTGTAATATTATTTTTCTATTGGCCATAGTGGAATAATATTGTGGGTTCAAATCCCATCGTGGTTTTTCCCATTTGGGTTTCCACGTAAAAAATACGGTGTTATGATCTTGTGGTTGTTTGTTTTATGTTTCTGCATTTCAGTTTCAAGTATTTGTTTCTGGTGGTTTAAAGTTAAGTTTGAAAATCTGATAATCGGTAGATCACTGATTCACCCCCCACCCCCCTCTTAGTGATCTCTGATTCCAACAATTGGTATAAGAGCATAGGTCCTCTAAGGAAACTTAACCGCTTGAGGAAGGTTCGAGAGATTGATTCAATGGATTTCAATTTTCAAAGACAACTCAATAAGGCACTTGAGGATCTTGATGTAGCTATAAGTGAGATCTGTACCTTGAAGAAAAACCTGAACATTGCTGATGATTTCATCAATGACTTGAAGGATCAAGTGAACACTTCTAGAGACAAAAGGAAATAATTGATGGGCAAGCTGAAAGAGAAAGGAGATCAGATCATGGAATTCCAGGGTAAAGTTGATGAAGTTAACAAGATTGAAAAAGAGAATGTTGCTTTGAAGAATGAGATGCAATCCATTGTGATGAGGCCGACTAAGGAAATTGAGGGCCAAAAGAATAGTGAAGAGAATTTGGCACAATCATTGAAGGAAAGAGTAGACGAATGCTTTAGGCTTACCTATGAGAATGATAAGTTGAAGCTTGAGTTGACACTGTCAAGGAATAATGGTCAAGAGCTTGAAAGACATATTGCTACCTTAAGGGATGAACTTGCTATTGCCAATGAATACAGAGACAAATTCAAAGCTAGCTCAACAAGGCTTGATGAGATGCTAGAGAGTCATAGACATGGAAAGGATATGCAAGGACTTGGATTTGAGAAAGGTGAATCCTCTGGATCTGGACAAGGCAATGCAAACCTAATCAGAAGAAGAGAAAGAATCCTCTGGTAAGACAACCTAATGCTCATAAATTCAATGGTAGATGTTTTACTTGTAGTAAATTCGATCATATTGCGAATCAATGTAGAAGTAGGATGAATAATGGAATGAACAACATGAATAATGTTCCTACCTTTACCGGTCAGTGCTTCATATGCAATAATTTTGGTCACAAGTCAAATCTGTGTAGAGAAGTAATGAATAACTTCCAGAACAAAAGGTGCTATGCTTGTGGGATGCTTGGACATATCTCTAGCCAGTGTAGGATGAGACCAAATCAGATGAACTTCAAACCTATGCAAAAGAATATTGTTTTCCGTGCATGCAACAAAACCGGTCACATTGCAAAGTACTTCAAAAGCAAGAACAACGCTCTGGTAGACAAAAGAAAATCATATGAGAAGGGAAAAGCGAAGGTAGAAGAGATAAGAGATAAACATGAGAAGGTGTGGGTTAAAAATGATGAATCTAAAGTAGAAAATGAATCCGCACCCGAATCCGGTGTAGGATCTTCATCTGGTAACTAGGGCTTTATGCCTTAGGGGGAGATTTTTCATGCAAATATAAGAACCCCCTGTTCGGTGGTCTGCAATCGACTCTAGAATATTGCAAAAGGATTGAATCATATGTGTAGATGTTATCCAAAAATTTCAAAAATGATTTGATGCTTCTGTAAGCGACTTTGTGAAAATCATGATAACCGGTTGCAACATTTATTGTAGTGGAAAATTAGGTTTTCAAAGGATAAAAGTGCATTTCAAAGTTTCATTTGTCACAATGCAATCAAGCGAATAGTGCAGTGAAGAGAGTGAAGTGATTTGGCGATTTCAACAACGATTTCAACAATTCTAAAGTGAATTTTATCGTCCGGTTGCGAATTAAGGTATTTATCTGTTCAAGCTTTCAGTTTTCGCAAAATCTAGCATTTGAAATGGCTTCAGGTTTTGGTGTTGCTACCCCTTTGGTGGTCGAGATTAAGGATAGGGCCAGACTTGTTTTTAAGAAACACCCTTTCAAGTCTGTTGAAGACGATCTGAAAGGTGCATTTTCTTTGGCACCCTACGATGTGCTTCACAATGAAGATTTCAGGGCTTACATCCATTGTGATCTTGAGGAGCTTGGAAACATAGATATGTGCACACACTTGGTAGAGGGTTTGGGAAATCTCAAACTGAATACAATGTTCTTTAGGACAAGGGTTTTTTGTAGTTCGTTCATTTTTTGTTGTTCGATGAAGTAGAATGGAATCGGTACATTCTTAGCCCTGTTCATGATGAATTCATATGGATTGATAGGCCGCACAAGATTACCAGGCAAGCGATCCAAGCCGTGACATGCCTAACTGAAATCGGTGAAGTGCCCAACTTAAGAAAAGTATCGAATGATACAGTGATAGTGATGCAGGAGCATCCCCGGTTCACAACAATCTTGCATAAACCAAAAACATTTTCCTTTCTGTTTGTTTTATGTTTGCAGTTTCATTTTTCCTTTCTGTGTGTTCCAGTTTTGGCTCACTGGATCCTGTGGAGTTGGATTCTACTTGAAGACTTGATTATCTTTCTTGCTTCCAGACCATATTGCATTTGGATCATTTTCTAGTAGGATATCGCTACCAGTTTCCATGACAGTTTCTTGTTACCAGTTGTTCCTTTGTTATCGGTTTCTTGGACCTATTTTGGTGATCTATCGGAATCCCTTCCGAAGCTTGCGGAGCCTTGGGCATTGATTCCAATGTTCCTTGGCAAGTGGGCAACCTTTTCTCGTGATCTACGTTTCATCCTTTGGATTTTCTAGAGGAATCTCTTGGCGGAGGTTGACCTTGTTTATTTTGCACGTTAGGTCTTGTTCTTCGGGTTTTGATCCCTTTTTCGGCCGACTGGATCCTTTAGATTGATATATATAATTGTAATTATACTTGAGAATGTAAGGAAGGAGAGAATCAAGTAGCTAGACTATGTGTAGAAGTTAGATCCCACGATTCAAGGTCCTGGTTGTGACCTATTCTATATGTTCTACTAGGCCTGTGAGCCAGTATGTTGTAACCCGATTGTTACCAATTGGATGTAATCAGTTTCATACAATAAAAAATAATCTATTCTGCATTGCCTCCATCATATCTTTGTGTTTCTGTTGTGTTTACTCTTGCTGACTGGTCTGGATTGATCTCTTTGTGGTCCCTCCTCACCGGTGACTGCTTCAGATAGCCACCACTGGTTCCAAGTTCGACAACAAAGCTATGACAACTGGAGAATAATGTGAAATTTTCATCAATGGTGGTCAGTTACAAGGTTTACTAGTCAAGCAGGTACAACTCTGTCTCCGGTACATCCATATACTTTGCATATCAGATGCTGAAAGAAGACAAAAGGTATGACCTGTGTTCAGTCCTCTTGAATGAGTTATTAAGAAATTTGAAGAAGATTAAGCAGGATAGAAAGCACACTTTCAAATATGGTACTCTTCTTATCTGCTTGGCCTTATACTTCTTAAATGAGATACCCAGTGTAAAAGGAAAGGTCCAATGGGCCTATGATAGACCAGTGACAATGCAAATTAAAGAGGGATTATGGGGAATTGGAGATGCAACAATGAGAATATCTTCTCTCTGGGGATACTTCAAATCCTTCCAAGCAGCAATGAAAAGCAGTGAGAGGACCCCTAAGGAAATTGTGGATAAATATGAGCAAACCATTTGCTTCATGGTCGACAAAGATCAATGCCAAATGGAAGCGATGGAATCCAAAATAGTATGGATCATGCCCATGGGGTATGAAGTTGATTCCATCACACTTGAGGCTTATGCTCAACATTTACTGAGTCAACTAGTGGACCCTAAGGAAGGGAGATTCAGAACATTCAAGTAGAAAGACCTTGAATTGCATAGACAATTCATTGCACTTTCCAGAAAAAGGAAAGTTACTAAGATGGTCGAGGAGGTGGCAACTCAGATGGGATTCACCCAGGAGGAGGTGAAGAAAGAAAGAGAAAGATATGTGTAGAAGGAGGCCAAAGAGTAAACCAAGAAACCTAAGGTTGATCCAGTTCCCTCCAAGGTCAAACCTAAGGAGACCAAGCTTGTTCCTGCTTCGGTGGCACAATCTGCAAGATCTAGCCCATCCGAGAAAGGTGTGTTGAAGCAGAAGGAGAAGCCTAAAAGGACCTATGTTGCAGTATCTTCAGTAGCTTTTGAAATAGAGTCTGAGGAGGAAGTAGGAAAGGTAAAGAAGAAAGGAGAATTTGTCAGAGTGGTGAGGAAGCCGCAATTCAATTAAGCCCAACAGAGCAAGAAGGCAAAATTTGATCCCAATCCTATTGAAAGACCTAAGAGAGAAAGAAAGGTTAAAACTCAACCTGTCCGGTAATAAACAAGGTAAATCTGCGCCTGTACCTTCATTATCCGCAGATCAGTTGATTAATGAGATAATTGTAGATGGAAATTTGAAGAATATTGGAGTGTGTTATGCAAATCTACATGAAGTTGATCAGAGAAAGGCAGACGAAGTAGTTGTATTACATTTACATAATTTTAGAAAAACACTAATTGAGCTAGAGAAGAGCATTCCCAAGGATCTGTACAGTCTTATTGATGCAAGGAGAATGACAATGAACAAAGTTGACAAAGAGATGAAGGAGAGAGAGCTAATACATGTTTGCACCTGTATCACTCATGATGAAGCCAAGAGGATGATTGAGGAGGCTAATAAGAAATAATTCCAAAGCAAGAACAAAGTGAATAGACTAATGATTTGGAAGGTGGAAGAAGTAAGGAAAGAAACATAGAATATATGGAGAAAAATCATTCAAAATGATCCCCTGTACAAGGATGCATTTAAGTCCTCTTAGCCAGAAGAAAAGCAAGGTGTGTTCGGTGGTCAGAAGGATGAAACTCAGACTGAGGGACATCCAGAAGATCAAGGTAACACTACACTTAATGCTGAGATTGGTGATACCCCTGCGGTGGTGGACAACTCCACAACCCCTGAGATCCAAAAGGATGATACTACACCAAGTGGCAACACTAGTGCAAAAGATAAAGGGGATGAGTCAGAGCAGAAGGATGCTGAAAGTGAAGAGACAAAGGTTGTTGAGTTTGACAAAGGAAAAGGAGTAAGTAGTTGATCCAACAATTGTCACTCCTTTGGTTACAGGGACCCAACCTTAGATCCCTATCAATCTAGATGGTCCACTGAACCTTGGAAAGATGTCTCCTAGGGAAAAGCTCATGCTCGCAGTTGTTGTGCAAGCTTAGGTTAGCCAGGTGAAGCAGTCACCAGTTAGGAGGGACCTCAAAGAGATCAGTCCAGACCGGTCAGCAAGAGTAAACACAATGGAAACAAAAATACACGATGGAGGCGATGCATAACATATTGAATTAGAACATAAAAATTGATTACAACCAACTGGTAATAACCGAGTTACAGAAACCGGCTCCCAAGCCTGCTAAAACATGCTCAAAGTACAAAATAGGTCACAATCGGGACCTTCAATCTTAAGATCTATCTTCTACACTTAGTCTAACTTCTTCATTTTTGCATTCTAATGTTCTATTACAATAATTTATATGATCCAAGAGGATCCGGTCAGCCCAAAAAGGGATCAAAACCTGAAGAACAAGACCTAACGTGTAAAACCAACAAGGTTGGCCTCTGCTAAGAGATTCCTCCAGAAAATCCAAAGGATGAAGTTTATATCATGGGGAAAGGTCGGCCACACACCAAGAAACATCAGAATCAATGCTCAGGGATCTACAAGCTACATAAAGGATCCAATAGATCACAAATGCAAATAGGTCCAGGCAACCAGTAACAAGAAACTATCAACCTACAACAAGAAACTATCTCGAAAACTGGTAGCGATAACTTGCCGAAAAATGATCCAAATGCTCCACAGTTTGGGAATAAGGAAGATGATCAAGTCTTCAAGAAAAATCCAACTCCATAGGATCCAGTGAGCCAAATATGGGACACACAAAAAGAAATTCTGAAACTGCAAACAAAAAACAAAACAGAAAGGAAAATATATTTTTTTTGGTTGATGCAAGATTGCTATGAACCAGGGATGCTCTTGCATTAGACATCTGGGGTTTTTAAAAAAGTGAGTCTCTCAGTTTGTCGGGGTTAGAGGAAAACCAAGGGGGTCTACCTCTTCCTGACAAATCCAAGATGAATCTTCAGCTGGTCTGTCCTTCCACTTCACAAGATACTCCTTATACTGATTGCTTCGGGTACTACGCCCAATTCTACTATCCAAAATGTTTTCAATCTGATCCGGTTCCTTCCAGGGCAACTGTTTCTCCAAGTCTACAATACTGTCCTCATTGAATTCTGGTTCATGATACTCATGAAGATCTACAATGTTAAACATAGGTGAGATACTCAGACTATCTGGTAACTCCACTTCATATGCATTCCCATAACCGAACTTCCTCAAAATCCTGCAAGGTCCAAACTTTTTCATCTACAATTTGTTATAAGTTCCAACCAGGAATCTCTCTTTTCTCAGATACACCATCACTTCATTTCCAACTTCAAATTCCTTATGTCTCATTTTCTCATCTGCCTTCTCCTTATACTTTCTATTCATGTCCTCCTAATGTTACTTAACTTGAATACGTAAGTCCTTCATGTGATCTACAAATTCTTCTGCTTCTGAACTTCTCTGGTCTTCACTGCTAATATCTCTTAATTCTAATATACCTGTAGGATGCACTTCGGTAACAATCTGAAAAGGTAATCTTTCAGTACTCTTATTTACTGAATTGTTGTAGGCAAACTCTGCTTGTGCAAGAATCAAATCCCAACTTCCGGTTTTATCTTCAACTAAACATCTCAACAAATTTCCCAAGCTTCAGTTAACTACTTCTGTCTATCTACCAGTCTATGGATGAAAACTATAACTAAACTTCAAATCTATTTTCATCTTCTTCCAAAGTGTTCTCCAAAAATAGCCAACAAACTTAGTGTCTCTGTCTGAAACTATGCTCTTAGGTAATCCATGTAATCTCACTACTTCCTTGAAAAATAGGTCCGCTACATGTAATGCATCTGATGTCTTCTTACAAGGTATGAAATGAACCATCTTCGAGAATCTATCCACTACCACAAATATAGAGTCATTCCCTCTCAGTGTTTTAGGAAATCCAAGTATGAAATCCATTCTTATATCCTCCCAAGGTCTTACCGGTACTGTCAAAGGTTTATACAATCCCACATTCTGACTACTACCCTTTGCAACTTGACAAACTCTACAACTTTGCACATATTTCTTAACATCCTTATGAATCTGGGGCCAAAAGTACTTCTTAGTCACCAATGCTACTGTTTTGTCAATACCAAAATGTCTGACTAATCCTCCATTTGTTTCTCCTTTATTAGATTCTCCCTCATAGAACTCTTAGGTATGCACAACTGAAGTCCTCTAAATAACATCCCATCCTGAATGAAGTAATCCAATCACTTGCTTCTATCTACCGCAACTGGTTCTCTACATGCTCTCCAAGGTTCTTCAAAATCCGGGTCATCATCATACAAAGTCTTCAATTCCTCAAATCTTAATACTGTCACTCTCATCTCTGTCAGCAAATTCTTTGTCCTAATCAATGCATCAACAAATTTGTTAGATTTCCCACTTCTATGCTTCAACACAAAGGTATAACTCTACAAAAAATCTACCCATCTCATATATCCTTGATTCAACTTACTCTGATTGTTCAAATACTGCAAGGCTTGATTATCCATATACAACACAAACTCCTTTGGCAACAATTAATGTCTCCACTTCTTCGAGGCTTGAACTATGGCATAAAACTCCTGATCATACACTGAATATCTCCTCCGAGCATCATTCAATTTCTCACTAAAATAAGCTACTGCTCTCCCTTCCTGACTGAAGACTGCTCCTATTGCTGTTCCACTTGCATCACAATCCACTTGAAATACTTTATTGAAATCTGGTAAAGATAACACAGGGTTCTCAATCACTTTCTGCTTCAATAGTTCAAAACTTTTGTTTGCTCCAGTGGTCCACTTGAATTCCTTTTGATCTCCCCTCATGGTCTCATTCATAGGGTTACAAACTGAACTAAAATTTCTGATGAACTTCCAGTAGAAACTAGCCAATCCATGAAATGATCTTACCTCTCCAATGCTTTCTGGTGTAGGCCACTCAACAATTGCTTTTACTTTCTTAGGGTCCATCTTCAAATCATCATCAGATATCACAAATCCCAAATAGAATAACTCATCCTTCATGAAAGTACACTTCTTAATATTTATCAGCAACTTTTCTTCTCTCAACCTCTACAAAAGTTGTCTCAAATGCAACAAATGCTCCTATTTTGTCTTACTGAAAATTAGAATGTCATCCAAATATACAATGAAAAACTTACCCAAGAATTTCTTCAATACCTCATTCATTAGCCTCATGAAAGTACTCGGTGCATTAGTTAACCCAAAATGCATCACCAACCATTCATATAGTGCTTCATTTGACTTGAATGTTGTCTTCCACTCATCTCGTTCCTTGATCATGATATCCACTCTTCAAATCTATCTTTGTAAAGTATTTGGCTCCACTCAAACAATCCATTATGTCATCCATCCTAGGCAAAGGAAACTGGTATTTCATTGTGATTTTGTTTATTGCTCTGGAATCGGTACACATTATCCATTCTCTATTCTTCTTAGGTGCTAATACTGCTGGTACTACACAAGGGCTCAAACTTTCTCTGATCAAACCTTTCTTCAATAGCTCTTGTACTTGTCTATTCAATTCTTCATTCTTTGTCGATGTCATCTGGTGTGCAACTTTGTTAGGCAAACTAGCTCTGGGAACTAGTTCCATGCAATGTCTGATACTTCTCGCAGGTGGCAATCCATCAAGTACATTATTTTAAATGATGTCTTCATATTCTGTCAGCAAATCTTTTATCTCTTCTGGTTATTTCTCTTCATGCTCTGGATTCTCAGTCTTCCTAGGAATTAAGGCAAAACACACATTCTCATGTCTCAATTCATCTAGGAATTTCTTTCCATCTACCAAATAGATTCTAGCATTCATACAAACTTCACTGTTTAAAGGTTCCTCCAAGGGCAACAAGGTTTGCTTCATCCCATTGGCCACAATAGTGTATGTATTCTTCCTCCCATCATGTATTGCATCTCTATCAAACTGCCAAGGTCTACCTAACAAAAGATGAAAAATATCCATTGGCATAATATCACACAAGAATTCATCATGATATTTCCCAATTTTCAATTTCACCAAAGATTGCTCACTTACTAACAAATTATGTTCATCCTGAATCCATGCTATCTGAGAAGGCTTGGGGTGTTTCAATCTCTCCAAATTCAACTTATTCACCATCTCTTCTGAAACAAGATTATGTGAACTGCCACTATCAATAACAACTTTACAACACTTACCGGATACCTTACATCTGGTCTTGAACAAATTCTTCCTCTGCAAGGGATCTTCATCTCTCCCGGTATGACGCAAAGCTCTCCTCATCATCAACAATTCTCCATCTTCCAGTTTATTGTTTGATCCAGTGGTATTCTTTTCCACCACTGCTTCTCTTCTAGTATTCTCTATCTTCTTACACTCGAAAGCACGATATCCTTCTCCTCTACACTTAAAGAAAGTTCCTTTAAATGTTCTCTTGTCTTGTATTCCAAAACTCTCATTTCAGTAGCCATCCAGTTCTCTCCTCCGGTATAAATTTCTATCATCTTTTCGGTATGAATTACGTTCTTTGCTTACTTCTTTGTCCTTGTTATGATTTGTACAGGTTCTTCTACCTCCACTATATCCTCTTCCTCTGGAAAACCTTCCAGCTCTACCTCTGCTCATGTCTTTTGTTTATCTTTTCTTCTACCTTTAGGGCATACTGGTCAGCTTCTTCAACACTCTGTAATTTGATCAAATTGAGTTCATCTTGTATAGACACCCACAATCCATTCAAATATCTTGTAACTTGTTTAACTTCATCATCAACATGTTCAGATGTGATATTCAACTTGTAAAGTGCTTCAATTTACTCCTTCACACTAGATTCCTTCTGTCTCAAATTCTGCAACTTCCGGAACAAATTCACTTGATAATCAACTGGCATAGATTTTGATTTCAACTTAGCAATCATCTGATCCCATGTCTCGATCTTCTCTTTACCTCTTCTTTGTCTATCAACCTGCAAATATTCCCACCAAAGAGATGCATGACCTTTCAACTGGGTACAGACATATTTCACCTTCCTTTCTTCTACAGTGTTTTCAAAATCAAATATTTTTCCATCTCCGAGATTCAATCTATCAATTCATCCGAATCCAACTTTCCATCATATTTTGCTGGGGTAAAATGAGGTTTAGTATTAACCCTACTCAAAACCCTCAAAAACCTTTCCTCATTCAGATCAACTGCCGGGGGGTTTCCTTGTTCTGTCGGGGCTTCTTCTCCTTCATCTTCACTTACATCTTTGATGTGTCGGCCTCTTCTCTAGGATGTCTCCATGGCTTCCAACTGAGCTGCTATTCTTCACAACATTTCCATCAGAATAGGGTTTGAATTTCCACACACTCCACCATTCCTATTTCCTCTTCACGCTATCGTTTACGCCAGTCCTTTGCAGCTGTAGGTCAGATCCTCAGTTCGCCGCCCTACAACAAAATTCTCAAGACAATGCAATCTCAGGAATGAAAACTCGCTCTGATACCACTTGAAGTAGTCACCGGTTAGGAGGGACCTCAAAGAGATCAGTCTAGACCAATCAGCAAGAGAAAACACAATGGAAAGACAAAGACATGATGGAGGCGATGTAAAACAGATTGAATTTAAACATGAAAATTGATTACAACCAACCGGTAATAACCGGGTTACAAAAACCGGCTCACAGGCTTGCTAAAACATGCTCAAAGTACATAACAGGTCACAACTAGGACCTTCAATCTTAAGATCTATCTTCTACACTTAGTCTAACTTCTTCGTTGTTGCATTCTAATGTTTTATTACAATGATTTATACGATCCAAGAGGATCCGATCGACATAAAAAGGGATCAAAACCCGAAGAACAAGACCTAACGTGTAAAACCAACAAGGTCGGCCTCCGCCAAGAGTTTCCTTCGGAAAATCCAAAGGATGAAGTTTAGATCATGGGAAAAGGTCAGACACATGCCAAGAAACATCGAAATTAATGTTGTTAGGCCCAATATGGAAAGCTAATGTACTAAGAGGGGAGGGGTGAATCAATACTTCAAAAATTTTCTTCAACAATATCTTTAGTGTTATACATAAACCAAAAACTGCTGTAACATAACATAAATCTGAAATAAATAAATAACAATTATACATGATTCACTCCATAACACATATATTTTGGTTACGCAGAAACTCTTGGTTAGAGAGAAAAACTGCGGTGGGGATGGTACCCACAACTTCACTACTGCAATAATAAAGAGTGCTCGGTTAGAGCTACATGTTCAGCTATTTCTGATAGCTTACCCTATTAGGAGTATCAAGATCATTAGATCTACCTTGCTAAAGGATTTTACAACACTTAATCTAAATGCTGCACCTGGTTAAAGGCTTTACAATTCATAGACTTTGTTAAAGTCTTTTACCCTGTTAAAGGTTTCTCTTACAACTTCAAAATATTACAATAAAATATTTACAAATATCTGCAACTTTACATCTAGAATGTTATAGCAGATTCTATGTGCTCAAAATGAGATTACCTTGCTTATAGCATACCTCGGTAACCCATAAAGTAACTCAGTAAACCCTTCTGTTTACTCTGTTCTTTGACTGTTCTCTGAAATCCTTCTCGGTGACCTCTGTGTCTTTGACAGTCTCAATACTCAGTGCTTTCCCATGATTTTTCTTTTCACATATGTTTTACTTCACACTCATACACACATACCTCAATAATATCTATCTGATCCTAATCCATGTTGTATAAATAGATCTCTTATGTCGGTGATCTGGTTCATTGCTTCGATCTTACAAACATGATTTATTGAATGAATAACCATACAAAATATTTCATTGGTTAGATGACCTCAAAATCATACACAATCCTTAAGTGCAATTTCCAATGTGATAACGGTTCTTTTGCTCCTCGATCTTGTAACACATTTCCACACAAGTGTCTAGGTTCAATGAATCTGGTAAAACATTTCACTCGGTGTATCATTATTTTTGCTCAGTAGTCATAGAATATTACTCGGTAGACAACTCGATGTTTACTAGGCTCTGTGACTCCTTTCTTTTATAACTGACTGCTCTGTGCATACCGACTGAATATTTCGGTAGTAGTAACCGACTAGAGTATATAGAATGACTTTGGATATAAAACTAATGGCAACTATAATAAGTAGTAACAATCTCCCCTTTTGACATTAGTTGAGATGTTTGACAAAACTACTTTCAAAGTCATAACTCAAAAATCTATATACTTACAAAATTTGACTAAACAGACAGTATATACATTAGTCAACAAAATGGTATGTTTCAGATATACCCCTTATCAATATACTATACAAAACTTTGATTTTGCATGCTCTTCGATCAATGTTCTGTGATAATTGCTCAGTTCATTGGTCGGTGCTATCAAAATTTTGTTTGGATACTCTGTTCTACTTGGTATACTCCCCCTGTATACAACACTACCTCTTTGATACTTTGATGCTATACTCACTCCCCCTTTTTGACAAACATCAAAACTTAGTTACCATTTGGTGGTGGCAACTAGTCAAAAATGGATTTATACTTTGTCTTTGCATCAATGAGGGCGGCAGAGAGGGCATCCTTGACACTGTCCATGAGTGAATTCTGAGCTGTAATGTGAGCTAATAGTGAAATTAGTCCATCTAAGGTGCTTCCCTCTTGTTGAGTGGATAGGGACATAGCCTTGTTGATTTTCTCTTGGACGGATGAAAGATGAGGAATGAATAATGTCTGAAGAGTCATTATGTCCATCCTTATCTTGTGCTCTTCATTCGTGAGTTCCAATTGTTGAGCCATGAGCTTTTGTAACTTTGTATAAAAATGCTAAATAGAATTTGGCTCAGTGGTCAACTTATTTGAGAGATTGGTGATCTCTTTCTCAATCACTTCAGTTTTATTTTTGATATCTTTAATGAATAAAGAAAATGTACAAAGTTTCTGAAATAAATAAAGAATGTGCTTGAGTTGAGGGGACAACTCAACAATAAATTTGACAAGTTTTACTTTGCCAATAACAATAGCCTTCTGTACCTCTTCAATCATTCTAGCAGTGAGCTCTTTGTCCTTTAACTTGCTCAAATATTCAAATGCGTCTACTCCAGATGTCTCTATTTTAGTTAGGAGTTCATCCAGTTGAATGTGGATGGCTGCATCTTTTGTCATTGTAGCTTCATGTAGCATATCTATTAATAGTGCTTTCACCTTCTGAAGTACTTTGTTTTTCTTTTGAATAGCCATTTGCTTCTCCTGTTCTGCTTTGGCTTTGCATAGTTCACCGAATTCAATGAATGCTTGCCCTTTTAATTTGGAAATGTCTACATTTGGCAACACTATTGGTTTTGACAAATCTAATTTGAAACTATGCTTTTTCATCTTCTTTTCTTTACCTTTCACTGGTTGAACTAATACAATGGCTTGTGAGGCTTGGTGACCCTCGGTAGGTTGCTCGGTAGAGGCAACACTTTTATCAATTTATTGAACCTCTGATGTAGCCTTTGTGGTGTCCTTCGGTGCTTCTGTTCTTGGGGTCTCAGATGTAACATTTTCAGTGCTAGAAGGAGCTTGAGAAGACTGTTCTTCAGTGGCCTAAGAAGTAGTTTCTCCTTTTGTAGACTTGTGACCCTTTGTTCCTTGATCAGTATCTTGAGGGGCCTCGGTTGAAGTAGGTTGAGTGACCGGAGGATAGGGCTGAACTTGTTCCAAAACTGACTCACTGGATACCAGATTGGCATATGCATTTTGTTCTATCATTTCCTGTTCAAGTGGCTCGATGTCCATGATATCCTCATCAACTTGTATAGTGTCAGCAGGGTCTTGCTCAGTGATATCAGGATCTTGCTCGGTGACATCAACTATTTCAACTTCAGCTTGCTCACCAACATTCTTGATTCGAAAGATTTCCTACCATTTTTCTTTGGTCTCATTCTCTACATCCAAGTAAAGGCCATTCATCAATTTCAAGGCTCTTTGCTTGACCAGGAATTTTGTGTGGTAGTTTTTCAGATGTTCAGTGATCTCATCTACCGACATGTCTGGAAAAAGATGTACCAGACTTCTTTCTCTCATCTTTTTCTCTAAGTCCATGGCATACTTCCACCTATTATCAATATGCACATATAATTCATTTGGAAGAGACTTAGATACTTCCAATGGGACCAATCAAAATTTCAGTAGTGTGCAGATGACAACTTCTTCTATTTGTCTCTTTTCATCATCAGATCTGGATTCATACTTAACATATCTGAATGCTCCAAATCCACCATATTGCTTCAGATTAGTACAAAAATTGTCAACACTATGTACATTTACCTTTTTACTCTTGACAATCTGAAATTTGTTTGCATCTTCAGATTCGGTGTCACTGGAATCTTTAGTCAAAATGAGTCTCCGAGTAGATTTCTTGTAAGTTTTTGTTACCTTGGGTGTGACAACATTCTTTGGTTTCTTACTCAGTGATGCTGCAGATGATCTTGTGTTTGGGCACTTTATTGAAGGAGTTGGTGATACCTTTGATGTATCCCGTTTCTTTCTTTTCAAAATTTTTCCTTAGGCAACTCGGTGCTCAGCGTTATAGCTGCCTCTTGGGCTTCAGATTCCTCCTCGATGATTACTATAGTGTCCTTGACAGGTGTGGAGAAAGAACCTTCTCCAAATTTCTCCGTTAATGCCTTGATCATTTTTGTTGCCTTCCTTGTAGCCTTGGGTACTACAATGCTCATCTTAACTTTTTCTTTCACTTCTTCATATGTTCCATATCTTAGCTCGGTAGCATGCCTTGGTAGTGTAAGAAAAGCATCTATCTACTGTTGTGTGATGTCAAAATCAATCTCATAACCCATAGGTGGCAAAGATTGAGTTCTCGGTTCCACAACATTAACATAGCAGTAGTCGGTGTCCACTTCAAAGCATATGTCATCCTTGTATTTTTCTACTAACTGGGGTGGAATTCTATACCTGTTATGCATCTTTTCTTGAAACTTGCTGAAATAATCATCCATAATATCATTAAAATTATCACCTAGTCTTTTGATGAAGTCATTAATTTGATGGGTGATTGGTCAGTGTAGTTCCCAAACTGCATTACCAACTGATGGAAATAATTTCTCAAAATAGAAAAACATGCATACCAGAAGTGATACAAACTTCAGTGTATTAGCCGAGTTGTTCTTCTTCGGCTTCCTTATGGTGTTTAGATTCTCAAATAGGTTTTTCAGAAATACTTCACAAAGATCAATTTTCATTCCTTTCTTCACAATTTTATATGCTAAATCGACTGCTGCACAGGGTACACTGTTTTCCCTTGCCGATTGGAAGAAAAAATAACCTATTACTCTAATGGCAAACTTCAGCTCTGCATCTGTTACATTGTTCAATTTCAGTCCTCTGCAATCTAATTCAACTCTGGTAAGAGTGATCAATTCCTTCTGAGATATCATTTTCTGAGCTCTGACATGATCAAAAATAGGGTAACCAGTGATCAAATGAATGATTTCCTTGGTGATTTTGAATGGTTGCTCCGCTAACCACATGAAATCATCATGAACTCTGCTTAGAACAAATTTGACCCATTGGGGTTTGAAGACACGGGGATAGGTTAGGGCTTCGGTCAATCCCTTGATTTTGATGTGTTCATACTTGCTATCCAATTTCCCATCGGTACACAGTTCATCATATGTGTCCTTGATTTCAACATGACCTAGTTCCTGAACACGACACTTAGTGAAGAATCTGACATCCTCAACTAGTAAAACCCTATCCGGAATGAGTGAAAATGCAGTTTTATCATCCGGTTCAGATGCTACTTTGGGGGTTAGAGAATATTTCAGTGAGGGCTTTTCAATGTTCTCAACAACAACGGGCTTCTGGATCTTAGGTGCCATTGCAAATTTTGGATAATCTCTTAACAAAAGATTCTTAGGGTTTGAAGACTTTCAAACGACAAACAAATATAAAGTAGATAATCACAACTGATATTTCCCGATAGCTAGCTCTAAGAAATGCTTGAGATCAATGTGTAAATACCTTGAAATTCGCTCGGGAGGTGGTTTGATCACCTTTGAATCGCTTTGCTATGCTCTCTGAAAACTTGGTAAGTGAAAAATGACCGCGCAAAGTGCTTTAAGTACACAATATACCTTATCGGGCTTCGTGCAGTTAGGTCAAAAGACATTAAATGCACTCGGTTCCCTTAAACCAATTTACCTTTCTTTTTGTGCTTTTACCGAGTAGCCAGACTTCCTGTGTTTACTGACTAGACAGGCTTCCTGAATTTACTGACTTGACTAGTGCTAAAAAAGACTTGATAAAATTTCAAATTTCCTAATGCATCTTTAGCTATGCAGATTTTTGAACTAAGTACATGATAAAATAGGAACTGTTAAGATTTAACCTTTGAAAGAATGCAGTTCCTTCATACCTTTACCGATTAATTCGGAATAGGTGCACCTAACTCGGTAGGTAAGGTGCTTTCTTGATTTGACACAATTTCCTTCTTTCTCCAAATCATCTGTAATTTGCCTTTTATTTGCTCAGTGTCTCCTCTAGGTTGATCTCTGCAATCTCTAGCCAAGTGTCCAACTTTGTGACAATGAAAACATGCCATACCAGGATTTCTCCATGATCTTTGGTTGTTCATTCCAAACCTTATAAAGTAGTTGGCACTTATATGTCCATATCTTCCACAACATTCACACCATATCCTTGTATTCTAATCCCATAGTACTGCATAATACTGTCGGTTAGGATCTTTGTGAGTTCGGTAGCCTCTAGTATTTGCTCGGTGTGCAAACCGCATATAGTTCTTTTTCTTAAGCCGACACTTCTCGGTACTATATCCATATCTATTGTAGTTTTTAAAAAACCCTTTGAATTTTGCCTTCTGATAATTGCTAACAGACTTTGTCCTACATTGGTTAGATGTGTGACCATACTTATTGCAATTGTTACAATAATCATTAGACTTAGTGACATTCGATTTCTTACCTTTTTTGATTTGGCACATATTAGCAGTATATCCTTGTTTTCCACAGTAGTTGCAAATAGGCTTGTTTACTTTGATGTTCTTCTTGTTTCCAGCTTGCCTTGATGATTCTCCTTTCTCGGTAGTGTGGATTCCCTTCTTGGTAGAGTCTTTTCCTTTGTAACTGAGTCCTGCTTCTTTGTTGGGTCTTCTTGTATTCAGTTGCTCATCCAACATCTTTGATGCTTCATAACTCTTCTTCAGTGTTTCTTTGGATTTCTTCTCTGTTTCAAGTTCATCGGTCAACCTTGATACTTCAAGTTTCAATGCTTGATTCTCATCATCTTTCAGATTTGTTTCATGATGTGCATAACCCAATTGATCTGACAGATTACTTTGAATTCCAGTTAACCTTGTGATTTCATCATTCTTTTTAGATACTAATGCTTCAAGCTATTGTTTTTCTCTTTCTAGATCTCTTAATTTCTCCTCAGCTGTCCTTAATGCATCAAGATTCTCAGTCATCTGTGTGCTGAAATGTTCATGTCCTCTTTTCATTGCTTCTAGCTGATCAACCAGTGCTTTGTTCTTTTCTTTTAGTTCTCCAATCATCTCTTCAGTCTCTTCAGATATACTATTCTCAGATGATGTTTCAATTTGTTCCACTAGCTCTTGAGAGTCTTGTAAATCATCAGATAATCTTCTTCTAACTTTCAATGATTTTTGCATTTGTCTTTGCATGTCTGCAATCACTTGATTAGCATGATCCAACTCTTCTTGCAGATACACAATTCTCCAAGATTGTTTATAGCCTTCCATTGATAAGATATTTCTCTTTAGGTTGTTAAACCCTTTTCCAAGATTCAAGCTCTGATACCAATTGTTAGGCCCAATATGGAAAGCTAATGTACTGAGAGGGGAGGGGTGAATCAGTAATTCAAAACTTTTCTTCAACAATATCTTTACTATTATGCATAAACCAAAAACTGCTGTAACATAACATAAAGCTGAAACAAATAAATAACAATCATACATGATTCACTCCATAACACATATATTTTGGTTACGCAGAAACTCTTGGTTAGAGAGAAAAACTGCGGTGGGGATGGCACCCACAACTTCATTACTGCAATAATAAAGAGTGCTCGGTTAGAGCTACATGTTCAGCTATTTCTGATTGCTTACCCTATTAGGAGTATCAAGATCGTTAGATCTACCTTGCTAAAGGATTTTACAACACTTATTCTAAATGTTGCACCTAGTTAAAGGCTTTACAATTTATAGACTTTGTTAGAGTCTTTTACCCTGTTAAAGGTTTCTCTTACAACTTCAAAATATTACAATAAAATCTTTACAAATATCTGCAACTTTACATCTGGAATGTTATAGCAGATTCTATGTGCTCAAAATGAGATTACCTTGCTTATAGCATACCTCGGTAACCCATAAAGTAACTCAGTAAACCCTTCTGTTTACTCTGTTCTCTGAAATCCTTCTCGGTGACCTCTGTGTCTCTGACAGTCTCAATACTCAGTGCTTTCCCATGATTTTTCTTTTGACATATGTTTTACTTCACACTCATACACACATACCTCAATAATATCTATCTGATCCTAATCCATGCTGTATAAATAGTTCTCTTATGTCGGTGATTTGGTTCATTGCTCCGATCTTACAAACATGATTTATTGAATGAATAACCATACAAAATATTTCATTGGTTAGATGACCTCAAAATCATACACAATCCTTAAGTGCAATTTCCAATGTGATAATGGTTCTTTTGCTCCTCTATCTTGTAACACGTTTCCAAACAAGTGTCTAGGTTACATTTCACTCGGTGTATCATTTTTGCTGCTCAGTAGTCATAGAGTATTACTCGGTAGACAACTCGGTGTATACTAGGCTCTGTGACTAGTTTCTTTTATAACCGACTGCTCTGTGCATACCGACTAAATATTTCGGTAGTAGTAACCAACTAGAGTATATAGAATGACTTTGGATATAAAACTAATGGCAACTATAATAAGTAGTAACAAACGCTTAGGGCTCAACAAGCTACAAAAGGGATTCGGTAGATCACAAATGCAAATAGGTCCAGACAACCAGTAATAGGAAATTATCAATCAACAACAGGAAGCTGTCTTGGAAAGTGGTAGCGATATCTAGCCGGAAAACAATCCAAATGCTCCATGGTTTAGGAATAAGGAATATGATAAAGTCTTCAAGAAAAATCCAACTCCACAGAATCCGATGAGCCAAATCCGGGACACACAGAAAGAAATGTTGAAACTGCAAACAAAAAGGATTTCTTTTTTTTTTGGTTGATGCAAGATTGCTATGAACTGGGGATGATCCTGCATCACTAGGACTCAGTGAATTCTTAATCTGAGGACAAGAAGCTAATTTTGATGTCGGTAGATGTTTTGCAGAAGGTGGCTCCAAATATACCATTGGATTCTAACAATAGTCCCTCTTGTAAATTATGGCTTCTAATTAACAATGTAAATACCAGTTTTGATTCTTTAGAGAAGTCTGCCACTCAGAAAGTTTTGGATAAATTTAAGGATGTTAGGATACATAAATTCTGAAAGATTATTGAGGATGATAGAGTGAGACTAAATAAGAGATTGTAGATTATTTCTGATACATTGTCAGAAGGCAGTAAATTGTACAAATCTTGCCTAATTTTGCCTAAATCTATAGACATAAACAAGCATATAGGTATTTTCCAGGGCAAGCTTGCTACTATTTCATAGTCCTTTGATCCTAATGTAACTATAACTAGAAGTGTTGAAGGGAAGATTATGGCTCTAAATGATCAGATCTCAATCCTCCAAGCAGACAAGGTTAAAATTTTGAGAAAAGTTGGTGAACTTCGGAACCTAATTGCCCCCCATTTGGACACCATGTTGAGTAATAAGGTAGATTTTATGAAGGAGATGACCCGACCTATTTAATTTGACCTTAGGTAATTAGAGATTCATGCCACTATATTTAGTGCATTCATCACAATTTTGGATAACTTTAAGAGTGGGTGGGATACTCACCTAGGATATTTGAAGACTATTTATGCTGACATCTTCAAGTATTTATAAATGTTTTTGTATATAAGTTTTGGACAACACCCCATCTTTGGCATTGCTGTCAAAGGGGGAGACGAATGGTGAAAAATGTATAGTATAGAAGAGTGGAATTATTTTTTTAAGGGGAAGCCTTATAAATTCTTTTGATTATTTTGAACCAGTGTACAGTGCTCAACACAGTCATTTTTCACGAGTGTTGCCATCAATGCCAAAGGGGGAGATTGTTGGCAATTGACACTCATCTGGTGGTTTATGGTGGCTGATTATTTGTTTAGGGTTGTCATTGATGACAAATCTTCATAGATATTTGATCCGGTGATCGTAATTCTTTGTATTCAGAAGCAAGTGTTAACTGGTAGCTGATTAACCGATATTTCAGGAAGAACAAAGCATTTTTGGGTCCGTAAGCTTTCCGGTGATTGCGGTGAATTGAATCATGTTTGGGATGATTGGGCCAAATTAGAAACACCATTTTATTATTGTTTTGGTAATCTGCATTTATATTTGGTGATCCGGTCGAGATGACACGAGACTACACGTTACACTAGAAGACCGACATGACAAATGACCTATTTTTTTGTTGCTGGTATATAGATTTGGTGTGGATAATATTTTTGGTGAATGATACGATTGTATGCGAGAAAGAAGTGATCGGGAATCCATTTTGGCAAAGTTTCACATGTGCATTCTTGATCCAGTAGCCGACTGAGACAGAGAACAAGGCAAAACAACAAAAGTGATCCAGTAAGTATATTTAACACTCAACCAGAACTCATCCAAACATTGTAGATGCTACTTCAGAGTTCATTCACTATAATTCATCACTATAACTATCTTGTAAGGCAGTGAGCCTTTCCTAAGGGTTGTAGCCTTCCAGGTTATTGTAATTGAGCAGTGAGCTCTAGGTAGTGTGCCTGAATGCATGTGCATTCCCATTTTGTAATATTGTTTTTCTACTCGCCATAGTGGAATAATATTATGGGTTCCAATACCTTTGTGGTTTTTCCCATTTGGGTTTCCACATAAAAAATTTGGTGTTATGATCTTGTGGTTGTTGGTTTTACGTTTCTACATTTCATTTTCAAGTATTTGCTTCCGGTGGTTTAAAGTTAATTTTGAAAATCTGATAACTGGTAGATCACTGATTTACCCCCCACTCTCAGTGTTCCTTGATTCCAACACAAAATGCTTAGAACAATAACATATACTCCGAATAGGGGACTCACAACAATTTGAACCAATCTTTGGTTCATTTGAGGGAGATGTGAGGGGATCTCAACATGGGTAGACTAATGTAGGAGCATTTTCTCAACAATAATTTAATAATGAGATTTTCACTTCCTCTTCTATAACAAATCCACCCAGAAACTAGTAAAGGGTACTCATACGCATTTTTTTAAAAATAAATAGAATTTCTCCCATGGGGTCTCCCTCCCTCAATCCCATACATGGGTTGCTCTCAGTCATGAGGGGAGCCAACCCAAAACACATACATACACAAAATGAAAACCTCCCAACACATACATCCAAAAACCAACATTTACATACATTCAAAAACAACCATTTACATACATATTTTAGGCTAGTAAGGTAGAACACTAACCTATAATAGAAATTCAAAAGCAATGCAATATGGAAGAGGATGATGTGAACTCCTTCCTCCTCCCAGTCTTTCCTTCATCTTCTACCCCTTAGCCAAAATTAGAATTGTCTTCCCCCCCACTTTTTTACAGTTTTTTCTCTCTTATCTCCAAAAAACAACTTCCATTTCCTTCTACCTCCCTTCATTAAGAGGGATGGTTCTTAAAATGTACCCTCCCTCTTTCTTGTCCCCTCATAAATGGGGTTTAAGGCTCAAAAGAGAATAGGGATGACTTAATTTTTCATTCATCCCCCCATTTTTGTCACTTCTAGAAAATGGTATTTATGAGGGGCCTTTATTGAGGTATGGGCAATAATTTGACCAAAACTCAACTCCTCAACCCTAGGTGACCCAATTAGGGTCTTTAAAATGCATAAAAAACAAAAATTATGACCTTTTTGACTCCTCTATAAATCCCTTTGAGTTGCTTCCGAAAATTACTTTTATAAATGAACTCTTTTAGATTACCAACTTAAAGATACAAGACTTTACATGAGAAAACATGCATACAATTCCACATTACATAAATAACATCACGAACACAAAACTGTAGTCCCTCCAAATGGACTGAGTCTGTCTATACATGGCTTGTACACATGGGGTCACTTGGTTACCTCCAATAAGATATACATGGAAGGTTAGCCTCCAAATTCTCAAGCAAACATTAGTCCAGGTTAAGAGAAAATAGTTTGAAGCAACAATTGATTAATTCATATACAATATGTTCATCAATTTATACACCATATATCCAACACTTTTTCAAATAAAATCACTTCAGATCCATAATCCTTAAATTCATTTAACCATTACATAGCATAATTATAATTAAGTTCAAATCCATTTAATCATATGCATAAGATTACTAATTTATGAAAACATGTTTCAAGTAACACAATTCACATGATTAAGAGACAAAACTTACTTAACTCGTCTAATAACAATGATTTGTAATTGCAGAATTTTCAAACACCTACTATAATTAGAGATAACAATAAAACTCAAGATTTATGTAATTTATCTAATCTACTAATATGGTAAATTCTACACTAAAAATATCCATAATCATAATGTAGGTCCACATATAGTCCAAAATATAGGTCTAGGTAAAATATCATAGATTTTCCTTGAGTATCCAAAATAAAATGAGGCATGTCCATGTCCATCAGATGGTGGCATCATAGTTGTGGACATGATTCCATGAGAGGGAAGAGGAGAAGATGGCATACTTTGTGGAGGAGGTTGGTAAGCATCTGAGATAAGTGTTGGAAGAGGAGAAGGAATAAGACTTCTAATGTAACTCAAGCAGTAATGGGGCCCATTGTAGGTTTTTAACAACCTAAAAGAGTAATTTTACTACTTAATCCTAGTTTGTAAGCCTATTCTCACAAATTTTCCTACCTGGTGTTTCTGGTGTAGGAGCAACTGGGTCAACAAGTAATCGACACCACCGAAACAAATTGCCAATTTGTTTCCCATTTTTGTTTTGGTTCCAGTTGACATCTCTCATTCAACTTGAGAAGCTCAACTATGTGGAACGTGAAAGAGAAAGTTTAAAATACAAATTTGTTCATGAATTTTGTTAGATGTTGTGGAAGCATATACAGGGTACATGACCTTTTTGATAGAATGCCTCAATGTTGTCTCATGGAATTTCGTGATTGTAGATTTTGATAAAATGGATGCCTTAGAAAGCTTTAACTAAATGCCATTGGTAGGTGTTAAAGCTAGTTCTTTTGACTTTTTCTAGCACTTTCAAGACTGGTGAAATGGGAGTTTTGGAACATTGTATGGAATTCCACAATGTTTGAATTGCTACCATTTAGTTAATATGTATGCAAACTATGGAAAGATGGAAAAGAACGTGAACTATTTTGTCACAACCGATGCAAGTATGATTTGGTTGAAATAGCTATATAAACTCTCAAACAAGTGTCCTTTGATAGTTAAAAGTCAATTCGAATCCTATAACAAGCATAAGTAGTGGAAAGAAGACAAAAATAACATAAATAAGAATGCATGGCAAAAATGAAGGATGAAGCACTATAGACAAGATGAAGATAATGTAGAAACAAAGGGAAAAGTAAAGTTTGCATTGATAAACCAAGAATGGATGGGGGATAAGTGAAAAATTTGTAACTACTACATAGGGAAGGGGAGTAGATGCATAAAACAAAGTAAACACTATGCAAATAAAAGGGGAAATGAAACCAAGAAGAGACATGATTAGAATATTGTGGTGAAGGAAAGTGAAGAGGTGTTTTCATTATAGAATTTGATAAGGTGCAAGTTGTGAAGATGCGTTTCATTTTCTTTTCTTTTGAATTGCATATGTGAAAAGGTTGTAAGTATATATAGTGGTATCAGCCTAGGAGGATGATAGTGTGGGTAGTTGTATAGAGAGGGCAGTAGCTAAGAAGAGGAGTAGAGGTTGCGTATGAAAAAAGAAGCCTAGAGGGCAACACAAGAAGAGAATAAAGGGGCATAAATGTGTGAGAGGAGAAAAAGGGAGAGAGGCGAATGGACGACCCAAGTTGTAATTTTTTGTTGCTAAATTGTTTTTCCATTGAATAAGATTGAGTCTATTTGTAAATGCAGAGAGTCTCTGTTGGATATTGGATGATATGTTGTAATTGATGTCAACATGTGTGACATATGTGGAGATTGTTGATGAAGAGATTGTTGGAAAGTTTTTCTGTGTATTCCAATGTTGCAGTTTGATTGGATGAGTTGGTTTAGCTTGTGTATTGTAGATGCGTTGATGCAGTTTAAAGGGTTTCTAGTATGTTATCCTTAGATGGTTCATTCCCATTTGCAGAGGTTCACATAATTATTTAATCGAGTTATGATATTCGGTATTGAGGATGTTATGCAATTGTTCATGTTATCCAGTACTCTGGTTTGTGCTCCATATTTCTCTAGAATTGCTATATCTTTGGTTGTGGATGTGTTCTAGATGTTGATGTGTGTCCTCAATTAGCTTGGTTCATGATTTGGATATCCATAAATGAATCTTTCAGGTTGACAATTAGTTATGTTGTTGTTCTTGAGCTTTGGTAGAGAGATGATGATTCTGATGGTTCAAATTGTTGTGGTTGTTGTGATGCAATTCATGCTGCTTGTGAATATCTTTTGATCGTGTTCTATGCATATTGGTGGTCAAAATTGGTTATTGGGTGGGTTATTGAATATTTTTCTTGTTTGGTGATGTTCTTCGTGTTATGCGATATTCTTGGTGGTTGTAGCATGTTGCGGATGATCGAGGCATTATTTTTGGAGGTGTTGCGTGTTTGCAGTATTGATTTGGGTCTAGACTATGTCTTAGCTAACATTCTTTTAGTCTGCATGTGTTGTTGTAGCATGTGAGGATATTATTTTGTAAATTGTATTGAGGGTTTAGCTGACCTTGAAATATAGGTTGAAGGGTTTGTATAAATATATGTAATAATTATGTAAGATGTATGTCTGCAAGTGTTTGCATTGTATATGCGAGTGGATGATCAATTTTAATATGTGAACACATGATTTGATCTTTCGAAAGTGTGAAGAAAAGAAGTGTTGTAGAGAAGATTGTGTGCTTAACCAAAACTGTACTCAAGCATATGAAGATACTATTTTCACAGTTCATATGATTTGGATTATCGTCCAAATGCTTTTGTAAGTCAGTGAGATTTCTTGTAAGGCATTGAGCCTTCCCTTAAGGTTGTAGCCTTTCTGGGTTTCTTATTTTGAGCAGTGAGCTCTAGGTAGTGTGCCTGAATGCATGTGCATTCCCATTGTAATATTCACATTTACTTCTAATAGGGTATTATCTCATTGTGGGTAGGTTCCCACCGTGGTTTTTTCCTTAACCGGGTTTTCCATGTCAAAAATCTTGGTGTTATGTGTGTTATTGATGTGGTGTTGTTTCATGCTTTAACTATTAATCATCATATCTGTTTTATGATTTAAGTTTCTAAAGTTTTGGTGCAAACTGATTCACCCCCCCTCCCAGTTTGCTGCATTGTTTCCAACAGTCTTTGCATATGCTTGTATTTTGGTGTTTGTGTTTCTGAGTTTTGTGTTGCAGAGAGGAGAGTAGATTCATATTGCATGAAATGGTATAAGGCATTAATAGATTTATCTTTTGGTGCAACGACAACCCTGTTTCTAACAAGTGGTATCAGAACCTAGGTCATGGGTTCAAAGCCATCGCTTGCACTAGGGGGGATTGTTGCAAGGTGTGTGCCCTTGGTCTCCATGTGTTGTGCAGTGCAATACTCAAGTTTGCAACATGGCTTAATCGCCTCCCGTGGATTCAATAAATCTCATAGTTGTATCAAACATTAATATGTCGATCTTTTGGTGCAACGATGACCATGTTTCTAACATTAACTTTCATTAATTAAAATTCTAAACCAAAATTCAATTTTTTCACCTTTACCATATTGATGAGACTTGAATTACAATTAAAAATCTCTAATTAATGGACACATTTTAGTAATTGTAAATTTAACTTGCAAGAGTACAATGGTACTTTGTTAAAATATGCATTTATGTTTTAATGTTTTAACTATATAATTATGTTACGTGAAAGTAAATCCAAAAGATTAAGTATATTACAAACTCATTTGATGATTTAAATTTTTATCAATTAAGTGTGATATAATTCTAGCTAGACATGAATAAAAAATCAAACACAACTAAATTCGTGTTTAAATTAATAATTAAAATCTCAAAAAATATTTAAATGCTAGATATGGAAATTATTAATTAGAAATGTATTTAAAATAAATACAAATTAACATGTACATTTTTTATATTGATAAAAGTGGGTTTTGAAAGGATCCCGACCTTTATATGACAAAGCATCAAACATACAAACAAAATGAGTACTATGACATATCTGGAAAACAAAATAACCTAGCTTAACTAAACAAAAGATGATTTCCAAATAGAAAATAAACTACTAGGAATAGATGAAAAGAAAAGCCTCCTAGAATAGAGTAGGTTAAAATTGCAATTATGTTGGCAAGCACTAAACAACATGAACAACCAAAATATCTAAAACCCCTAGGGATCCAATAAAAGCAAATTTAGACCCAAATTTATTCAACCTCAAACCTTTCACCCGAGTATGGCTAGAAAATATCATTGCAGACACCTTAAATTGTCTTGTCCTAATGAAATAAATATTTTTGATTTATTTAATTATTTTATCCTAAGTCTTCTATTAATTAAATAGATTTTTATTTATTTAATTAATTCATTTATCCTTTTCTATCTTTTCCCTATTTAAATAAATATTTTTATTTATTTAAATTATCCTTTCCCTAAGTTAAATAAATATTTTATTTATTTAATTGGTCCCATTTCCTCGATTAATTAAATAAATCTTCATTTATTTAATTCATTATTTATCTTTTTCCCTCCATGACACATGTCATTTATCCCTTAATTTCCCTCTACCTACTCCTTTCATATTTTATTATTTTCCCTACCTACCCTTTAATCCTAGTCGACCATTTATCATTTTACCTCTTAATCTTATCCCTCCATTTCTTAAGGTGTTCTTTATATAAGAGGATACTCTCATCATTTCAATCCTAATAATAATCTTAATGGAATTTGTAATGCCCCACTAGGAACCCCAAAGGAAAACCCATAACTAAGGGTGAAATATATATTTTTTTAAAAATTATAAATCATTTTAAGTGCATTAATTACTACATTGCACAATAATAACACAAGCAGAAGACTTACACCAGAATTCCTAAAGGGTTACCAACGAAGAATTAAACTAAAAGAAATTCTACAATCACGATTAATCCAATTAACCATCATTATTCATTGAACATAATAAGCCATATGCAATAACAGATTACTCCATTTAAAGATTGAAAGGATACAATATAATTTCTCTTCAACAAAGCATTTACACCAATCATATAGAAAGCTGATAAATAACATCCAAAACTTAGGATTACATTGACCATAAATACATGCCTTCCAACAATACATTCAGAGTTACAACTTAACCAAATTACAAGGTTACATAAGTTCATTGATACAATTGGCCACATGGGTCTCCAAAGAACAATAATATCCAACATGAGATAGAGAATAAGTCACGAACCACAGGAACACCTGCGAAGCCAATCCTCACATGAAGGTATGAACAACAACATCCAATGGGAAGTGGCAATACCACCTGACCATGTGATCCCAAACAGGAATCACCCCACCATGCTAGGAGATAGTAGAGGACCCTCAAGCAAGCATAAGTATGACATGGTCGACAGAACAATATGACTCCATAATGTTCCAAGTGACTCAACATCACAATACACAAGTGGATTGACATCACAATACTCAAGTGACTCGACATCAGAAAACACAAGTGACTCGACATCAAAATACATAAGTGACTCGATGTCACAATACACAAGTGACCCTAAAGAGAGAGTGTCATCGCATAGCTTATGATGGTTACCATGGTAGGCCTCCATAGGTCCCGACCCCCATTTTGGGTTATCCTGGTAATCTTTCTTGAACCTCTGGCTCCATCTAAGTATCATGCGGACCCTACCAACCCTTCATGAAGACAAGGTGGTCAGTTTTCCATTCCAGGCCTTCCCACTACACCTTGAGCCTATACGAGCACTCAAGCATGCACCAGGTACAATATCTTATATAATGTTATAAACTACCCACCTCCTAATCAAATTTTTAGGTTATCACTTATTAACTGACTTTTGAGAGGTTATCCTTCCATCCACTTTGAGTGTGGCCCCCACTCAAAAGCCACTCTCTTAAAGGACACTAAACAAACATGGTCACTCCACGAGGACCCTATGGTGAAGCAGACAACCATAACACCACTGTCTAAATACGAGTGGTCAAAATAAGGACATAACAACTCTCGGTTAACCATAAGAAAAAACACAACATGGTTAAGACAACGAGGTCATTATACATCACTTTCTCAAAAGATACAAATACGCCACAACGAGATGACTGAACCAAAGATGAGAAATAACCACCAATAATACTTTTTGCAAGGAAAGCTAATCTCACTAAGTCCGCACTCAGACAATCTTTGAGAAAACAACATCATAACACTTGCAAATTCATTGATCGAAAATTAAATAAAAACACCCTTCATTTAATGCATCATTCGAAAATGTCATTCATTTCTATATAATTTCCAAATTCAATACTCCAACAAGAATAAGATCCATATTAAATATTCAACCAAATAAAAATATGAATTATAAAAAAACATATGATCTATTTCCAAAAATACATCCAAATTTATCAGTTTGAATTAAAATCCAAAGCCTTGATTTTCAATAAATAAATCTATTAAATCAGTATAAAAACCAACATAAAAAAATAAATTTATAAACTACCATTAAAATTTGATATAATAACTAACTTTAAATTATTGCATCCAATAAAATTTAATGACACATAACAACGCATCGCGAGGGGGAAAAAAGCACGCGGTGGGCCAAGGCCCTACCCGCGGTAGTGCTACTGCCGGTAGTAACAGTCACTACCTACCGGTAGCAGGCACTACCACCGGTAGTACTGCTACCAATTGGTAGCAGTCCTACGGACTGGTAGTGTTGCTACTGTGGTAGCAAGCCAATACCGTCCCACGTGGTGGTATTAGTCGCCACGTGGGCTAGGTTGGATTTATTTTATTATATATACATTTAAAAAAAAAAAATTAATAAAAAACTAAATCACACCCTATTCATCATTTTCACGGGAGCACATTCAGTGCCAAAATTCAAAAATAAGAAATGATATTCCTTAATACGGTAAATGGTAAATTGATAACACACAAGAGCCCCAATTATATAAAGATTTTGGGCAACATAAGAAGAATTTAAAAGATAGGAGAAGGATTATGATAAATTTCTTCACTTCCATCACACAAGAAGAATTCCTTGCATCTTGCAAGAGGCAAATAACCAATTTTTGCCAACATAAGCCCCAAATCTTGGGCAAATAGAAACTAGAAAACACACAACAAACTAATTCTATTCCTTTCTATATCAAATAGAAGAGATAATTCAAGAACTTGATTTTGCAAGAACAAATATCAAACATCAATTTGAAAGATGAATCATTTCTTTTCAACATGCACCCATTTGAAATGAATTCAACAAAATCATCAATAACATACACTCTTTCTTTCATCCAATCATTCAACAATAATTTACAAAGAGATTTACATTTTTCCAACACATAGGAAGCAACTAAAACATTCAAAATTAAATTACAAAACAAGAAGAGACTATCCAACCTTCAAGCAAACTAGGAAGCAAATGGATGGAAGAAACCCAATCTTACAAACCAAAACCAACTCCAGCTCCTCTTCCAAAACGGTTTTCCAAATTTCTCATTCAAAATTCTACCTCTCCTCTTCTTGTGAACTCCTAGGAATATATGGGAAAAATATATTTCAACCTAAACTCTCTAGGTTAAAATTATTCTCCACCAATCAGATTAAACTATTTAAAAAGTAAAAACAATCAGATTTACATTTTTCCATAAACAATTCTTTTCCAACAAAATAAATTACAAAAGTCAAATGGAAAGGTAAAAGGGAAAAGCTTTTATTTATTTCATTTTCTATTTCCATAATACTTTCTTCAACACAAGCATTCCAAATTTAAATGGCAAGACAAATACTTATTTCTTTTCACAATATATTAATGCTACTTGATACAATAAAATAAGCCAATTTAACCATTTAATTCTAGCAAATCATTTATTTAATTAAATCAATAAACTCAAGAGCATAATAATTAACTAATTATGCCAACACAAAAATAACATCATTCACTCAATTAAATAACTATTCAAATAAATAGAAATATGCAAAATGAGGAATGATTAAACGACGACTCACAAGATGACAATACTAAAGTACTCTGACTCGCATATTAGTCAAACAGAAAAGACAACCAACTGACAACACTCACATGAGTGTAATTGCAGGTCAAGTTAGGGTCCAACCACTATCTCCTCCACTCCCATCGGACAAATAAGGCACGCTTAGACCTGTGAAACCAGGTGGAGTCGATACCCCATACTTACTTGGTACTTGTATCTACAATGTGCACCAAAGAACCACACTTGCATATAGACAAATATATAAACAGACACAACATGCACACCGATGAAGGAGAATTGTGACATTCCCTATCTCACTGGAGTGAGTGAAGGAAAATCATCCCCTCACATGCCATTCACTTGCAAACACGCAACATATAAATAATGCATCACACATATAGGGTAAAAGTGTCACTCCATGGTAATGATCCATAAAATAACTTTAATCATAAGCACTGAGATACTGCATGAAAGCATACACCACAAATCCAGATAAAGCATGAAATAACATCGCATAAAGTCTAAATCAATATACAATAATGTTCTGCTGAATAATCAACTGAAGTCAAACATAAGACCAAAAGAGTCTGATCGAGGAGGGGTACTACATCCTCCTCCCCAAAACTAGGCTTACTCTTGGAAGCCTAAAACATATAAGAATAAAGCTCTCTCATCTTCGCTGCATCCTCCCATGTCACTGAGGTTTCATCACTTGGGTCCCATAGGACCCTTACCTGGTTGATGGTACAACCCTTGAGGGTCAAATTTCGATGCTGAAGAATGCACATGGGCTTAATGGAATGTTGCCCATCCTCAACCTGCAAAGCGTTCCAATCAAGAACATGAGTCACATCAGGATGATAAGGTCAAAGAATAGAAACATGAAAGACATCGTGGATGCGGGATAGACTCGGCGATAGGGCAAGATGGTAGGCAACAGGTCCTATCCTCTTAAGGACCTCAAAAGGGCCAACAAAATGAGGCGCCAACTTAGAACCCTTTCCATAATGGATTAGAATCTTCCACAGACACACTCTTAAGAACACACTTGCTGCTCCATCTCACGAAGCATATTCAGACCTAAACTCACCCTATCCTCCAACTGATCCCAACTCAAAGGAGTATGGAAAGGATGACCATACAATGCCTGGAAGGGAGACATGCCTATAGAGATGTGATAACCATTGTTATAAGAAAACTCCACAAGGAAAAGATATTCCTCCCAGTGCGAGTGCTGGTCCATAACATACATGTGAAGCATGTCCTCCAAGACCCGATTCACATGCTCAGTCTGACCATCGGTCTAGGGGTGATAAGATAAACTGAAGTTCAACTGGGTCCCCAAAGCATGTTGAAGTGAGATCCACAATGCTGAAGCAAAGACATAATCTCTATAAAAAATGATCTGCCTTGGGATCCCATGCAACCTCACCACATCTTCCAAGAAGACTCGTGCCACCACTGCTGCTATATAAGAAGATAAAAAAGGAACAAAATGAGCAACTATGGTCAATCTATCAACAATGACCATGATGGCATCATGACGATGCGAAGAAACAGACAACCCCACTATGAAATCTATGGAAATGATATCCCATTTCCAATCCGGTACCAAATTATGTTGTAAAAGCCTTGCAAGGTGCGGATGCTCTGCCTTCACCCACTGAAATTCTAAACACTTAGACACAAAATCAGCAATGTAACATTTCATACCAGACCAATGATATATCTATCTAAGATCTGCGTGCATCTTCTTGACACCAGGGTGTGCCAAATAAGGTGCACAATGGGCCTCAGTCATGATCAAAGTACGAAGACCCTCCAAAGGAGGTACATAGATCCGTCTGAGATGTTGAAGAAGAGAATTTGACTCATGATTATATCTAGAATGTCTACCCTCCAATGGCCTTCCGGACTCCACCACGACTCTAACATCCTGATACCAGATGTCGTGAGGAAGAACTCCAAGAATTCTCTCTCTCAAGTCCACTCCAAGGGACAATGATGCAACCTCATGACGCCTATGACTCAAAGCATTTGCCACTACATTCTCTTTCCCTTGAATATATTGAACCTCAAAATCATACTAGCAGAGGAATTCCATCCATCTTCGCTGTCAAGCATTCAAGTTCGGTTGCTTGAAAATATACTACAAACTACAGTGATCACTATGCAGCTCAAACCGACTCCCCAACATGAAATGTTGCCATCTAACCAATGCATGCTCTACAACTGCCAACTCCAGGTCATGAACTGGATAGTTCAACTCGTGGTCCTTGATTTTGTGAGTTTCATAGGCAACCACATGTCCATCCTACATAAGCATTGCACCTATACCTTCTAAAGAGGAATCTGTGCATACCATAAAATATTTGGATGGATCAGGGACTGCCAAAATTGGAGCACTAACAAGGAGTTCCTTCAAGGTATGAAAAGATAACTTGCACTTCTCTAACCAAACAAACTTCTTCCCTTTCCTCTGAAGAGAAGTGATCGGGTGGCCTATCCGAGAAAAGCTCTGAACAAAGCAACGATAATATGCGGCCAAACCCATAAAAATTCAAACCTCTGAAACATTGGTCGACACTATCCAATCAACAATGGCTTGGATCTTAGAAGGATCCATGGATACACCTTCTCCCAAAACTATATGACCAAGATAGCTCACCTCTGACTGGAAGAAATCACACTTCACCAAGTTGGCATAAAGCTGATTCTCCCTCAAGCACAACAATATCTGTTGCAAGTGGCCCTCATTCTCTTCCATAGATGTAGAAGAAATTAATATGTCATCCAAGAACACAAGGACAAATGATCAAGGTAGGTGAGAAAAATTCCATTCATAAGGCTCATGAAAACCGAAGGCACGTTCGTCAACTCAAATGGCACCACTGTGAACTCATAGTGACCATAACGAGTATGAAACGTCATTCTATGAATGTCTGCATCATGAATGTGCAACTGATGATACCCAAATTTTAGATCAATCTTAGAGAACAACTTGGCTCCCTTTACATGATCAAAAAGATCATCTATACGAGGAAATGGATATCGATTCCTGATGGTTACCTTATTCAGCTGTCGGTAATGAATGCATAACTAAAGAGAACCATCCTTCTTCTTAACGAAGATAACAGGTGCACCACAAGGAGAAACACTAGGATGAATGAACCCCTTGGCCAATAATTCCTCCACTTGCAACTTCAACTCACTCAACTCCTGAGTATTCATCCAAAATGGAGCTCTCAAAATAGGTTCCGCATCAGGAACCAAGTCAATGCAAAAGTCTACGTCTCGCTTCAGAGGTATACCATGAATATCCAAAGGAAACACATTAGCATACTCTTGAAGAATAGGGTGACCATCAAGAGAGATTTCTCAACTCTCTTTCTCACCCACATCCTCAAGAGCAACTGCAAAAAGATGACACCCTCGATGCATGCACTGCTTAACTTGCATAGCGGAAATCATACGTAAGGATATTGATCGCTGAACTCCAACAATCCCCACTTTCCAGCCATGGTCATCTATACACTCTGCTGTCTTTAGACGACAGTCTACATGAGCACTATGAGATGATAGCTAATCCATCCCCAACATAACTCCATAGGACCCCAAAGGGATGAATCGAAGGTCAACTGAAGTAACAAAGGGTCCTAGGTCTAACTCACAACTAGGAACGAAGGCATTGACAGACACACGCACACCGGTAGCCAACTCTACTTGCCACCTATCCACCTTCTTAGCAAACGTGAGCCCACACCACTCCACAAAGGATGAATAAATGAAATAATCTGAAGAACTAGAGTTAAAAAGTATAGAGATAGGGATACCACACAACACACTTACAACCTTAATCACTGTACCCTGATTCTCAGCCCGGTGGTCATCAACTGCAGCAAATACTCTGTGGGATCTACCTGCATCCCCCACTATTGACTCTGATGCTGCTGGCCTTTGACTACACATCTGATGAGAACGCTGAGGGCACTGATTGACTATGTGACCAAACTGTCCACAAGTGAAGCAAGATCCTCTACCAGGTCCCCTACTCCCAGATGACCCACTGGACTGCTGAAAGATTCCCCTACTAGGGGCCTGAGATGCACTCTAAGAGGACTGCCCTGGAAAACTCTGCCTGCTCCTTTGCCAATTCCTGCTCTTCCAATGATGAGAGTTGGCACCCTACTGGCCTTGAGACTATTTCGGTCTCGGCGGCTGCTGCTGCTGTCCACCCTTAGTGGGTGCCTGAGGACCCCTAAAAGGTACACCAGTCTAGGACTGATTCCCTCTTACTCTAGACCCACTGAAAGGTACTCTCTCGATCTGCACTCTAGATTGGACATGATGCATATGACCAAGATTCTTCTCCACCAGCCTGGATTTTGCCACGGATACCTCTACTGAAGTAGGCTCAAATACTCTCACTCCTCAACTAATGCGGTCATTTAGACCCCTCAAGAAGTGCTGAACAAGAATCGCCTCATTATTGCCAATACCAGCATACTATTTGAGCTCATAGAACTTGTGCTCAAACTGATCTACTATCATACCAAACTGGCGCAAAGCATAGAGCTTGTCTACTCGTGACTGCCTCCATTGGGGTGAGAGAAATCATGCTCTGAATCTCTCCAGAAAGATCTCTCATGATATGGTGTTAATGCTCACACCGATCCTCTCCTCCTCTAACCACCACCAGATAGATGCAAAACCCTCGAGACACATGATAGCGCATCTCACCTTGGTGTCGCTACCATATGGATAAATGGTGAAACACTGATCTAAACTGATAAGCTAGGTCTCTGCCTCAAGACCAGTACCTTTACCATCAAAGAAAGGAGGGTTGGACCTCATCAAGTCCCTCATGTGACCCATAATAGCTAGGTCTTGGTCTACTAGGATCTCTCTCCTCCTAGAAGATCTCTCTCTCTCTCTCTCTCTCTCTCTCTCTCTCTCTCCTCTAGAACCCGCTGATGTGACTCCTTAAGTTGAGCATGGAGGGGTTGATTAGCCTCGGGCCTGGGGCCTAGTCTAGCTAGAACCTCCTGAAACATTTGTCGCAACTCTTACCTTTTCGGAACCTCCTCTCCAGGATGTTGTTCTTCCTAATGAACAAACTGATCCAGATCCACACTCGCATGAGTGGGTGGTGGAAAAGGACTATAACGGTCGAAACCTCGACCTCGTCCCCCACCTCTGCCTCTATCGCGGCCACCAACATGGCCACTACCCTTGGCTCTCCTAGCCATGACCTGAACTGCAAAACAGAAAAAGGTTCAGATCTATGACAAGGATAAAATAAGGAAAAACACAAACACTAAGACCCAATCAAAAGGTCTAGTTGAATGGGCTCACTACAAACCCAGAGTACCCAGTGTTGAAACATGGGCTCTTATACCAAATGTAATGCCTCGCCAGGAACCCCAAAGGAAAACCCACAACTAAGGGTGAAATAATTTTTTTTTTAAAGTATAAATCATATTAAGTGCTTTCATTACCACATTGCACAATAATAACACAAGCGGAAGACTTACACCAGAATTCCTAAAGGGTTACCAATGAAGAATTAAACTAAAAGTTAAATTCCACAATTACAATTAATCCAATTAACCATTATTATTCATTTAACATAATAAGCCATATGCAATAACAGATTACTCCATTTAAAGATTGGAGGGATACAATATAATTTGTCTTCAACAAAGCATTTACACCAATCATATAGAAAGCTGGTAAATAACATCCAAAACTTAGGATTACATTGGCCATAAATACATGGCTTCCAATAGTACATTCAGAGTTACAACTTAACCAAATTACAAGGTTACATAAGTTCATTGATACAATTGACCACATGGGTCTCCAAAGAACAATAATCTCCAACATGAGATAGACCATGAGTCACAAACCACAGGAACACATGCAAAGACAATCCTCACATGAAGGTACAAACAACAACATCCGATGGGAAGTGGCACTACCACTCAACCATGTGATCGCAAACAAGAATCACCCCACCCTGCTAGGAGATAGCAGAGGACCCTCAAGCAAGCATAAGCATGACATGGTCGACAGAACAATACGACTCCACAATGTTGCAGGTGACTCAACATCACAATAGACAAGTGGCTTGACATCACAATAATCAAGTGAGTCGACATCACAATACACAAGTGAGTCAACATCACAATACACAAGTGAGTCGATGTCACAATACACAAGTGACCCTAAAGAGAGAGTGCCATCGCATAGCTTATGATGGGTACCATGGTAGGCCTCCATAGGTCCCGACCCCCATCCTAGGTTATCCTGGTAACCTTTCCCAAACCTCCCGCTCCATCTAAGTCTCATGCAGACCCTACCAACCCTTCGTGAAGACAAGGTGGTTGGTTTTTCATTCCAGGCCTTCCCACTACACCTTGAGCCTATACGAGAACTCAACCATGCGCGGGGTACAATATCTTATATAATGTTATAAACTACCCACCTCCTAATCAAATTATTAAGTTATCACTTATTAATTGACTTTCGAGGGGTTATCCTGCCATCCACTTCAGGCATGACCCCCACTCAAAAGCCACTCTCTCAAAGGACACTAAAAAAACATGGTCACTCCACGAGGACCCTATGGTGAAGTAGACAACCATAACACCACTATCCAAATACGAGTGGTCAAAACAAGGACATAACAACTCTTGGTTAACCATAAGAAAAAACACTACATGGTTAAGGCAACGAGGTCATCATACATCACTTGCTCAAAAAATACAAATACGCCACTACGGGATGACTTAACCGAAGATGATAAATAACCACCAATAATACTTTTTGTAAGGAAATATAATTTCACTAAGTCTGCACTTAGACAATCTTTGAGAAAACAACATCATAACACTTGCAAATTCATTGATCGAAAATTAAATAAAAAACACCCTTCATTTAATGCATCATTCAAAAATGTCATTCATTTCTATATAATTTCCAAATTCAATACTCCAACAATAATAAGATCCATATTAAATATTTAACCGAATAAAAATATGATCTATTTCCAAAAATACATCCAAATTTATCAATTTGAATTAAAATCCAAAGCCTTGATTTTCAATAAATAAATTATTAAATCAATATAAAAACCAACAAATAAAAATCAATTTATAAACTACCATTAAAATTTGATATAATAACCAACTTTAAATTATTGTGTCCAATAAAATTTAACGACACATAACAATGCACTATCGCTGGTAGCAACCACTACCGACCGGTAGCAGTCCTACCAACCGGTAGTGCTGCTACCCGCATAGCAGTCACTACCGATTGGTATTGCTGCTACTCACGTAGTAGTCACTACCAACTGGTAGTGCTTCTACCACGGTAGCAACCCACTACCATCCCACGTGGTGGGATTAGCCCACCACATGGGATAGGTTAGATATATTTTATCATATATATATTTTTAAAAATAATTTAATTAAAAACTAAATCATACCCTGTTCATCATTTTCACGGGAGCACATTCAGTGCCAAAATTCAAAAATAAGAAAGGATATTGCTTAATAGGGTAAATCGTAAATTGATAACACACAAGAGCCCCAATTATATAAAGATTTTGGGCAACATAAGAAGAATTTAAAAGATAGGAGAAGGATTATGATAAATTTCTTCACTTCCATCACACAAGAAGAATTCCTTGCATCTTGCAAGAGGCAAATAACCAATTTTTGCCAACATAAGCCCCAAATCTTGGGCAAATAGAAACTAGAAAACACACAACAAACTAATTCTATTCCTTTCTATATCAAATAGAAGAGATAATTCAAGAACTTGATTTTGCAAGAACAAATATCAAACATCAATTTGAAAGATGAATCATTTCTTTTCAACATGCACCCATTTGAAATGAATTCAACAAAATCATCAATAACATACACTCTTTCTTTCATCCAATCATTCAACAATAATTTACAAAGAGATTTACATTTTTCCAACACATAGGAAGCAACTAAAACATTCAAAATTAAATTACAAAACAAGAAGAGACTATCCAACCTTCAAGCAAACCAGGAAGCAAATGGATGGAAGAAACCCAATCTTACAAACCAAAACCAACTCCAGCTCCTCTTCCAAAATGGTTTTCCAAATTTCTCATTCAAAATTCTACCTCTCCTCTTCTTGTGAGCTCCTAGGAATATATGGGAAAAATATATTTCAACCTAAACTCTCTAGGTTAAAATTATTCTCCACCAATCAGATTAAACTATTTAAAAAGTAAAAACAATCAGATTTACATTTTTCCATAAACAATTCTTTTCCAACAAAATAAATTACAAAAGTCAAATGGAAAGGTAAAAGGGAAAAATTTTTATTTATTTCATTTTCTATTTCCATAATAATTTCTTCAACACAAGCATTCCAAATTTAAATGGCAAGACAAATACTTATTTCTTTTCACAATATATTAATGCTACTTGATACAATAAAATAAGCCAATTTAACCATTTAATTCTAGCAAATCATTTATTTAATTAAATCAATAATCTTAAGAGTATAATAATTAACTAATTACGCCAACACAAAAATAGCATCATTCACTCAATTAAATAACTATTCAAATAAAAGGAAATACGCAAAACAAGGAATGATCAAACGACGACTCACAAGATGACAATACTAAAGCACTCTGACTTGCATACTGGTCAAATGAGAAAGACGACCGACTGACAACACTTACATGAGTGTAACTGCGGGTCAAGTTAGGGTCCAACCACTATCTCCTCCACTCCCACCAGACAAATAAGGCACGCTCAGACCTATGAAACCAGGTGGAGTCGATACCCTGTACCTACCCGATACTTGTACCTGCAATGTCTTGCACCAAATAACCACATGCACATATAGACAAATATATAAACAGACACGACACACACACACACACCGATGAAGGAGAATCATTGCATTCCCTGTCTCATCGGAGTGAGTGAAGGAAAATCATCCGCTCACATCCCATTCACTTGCAAACACGCAACATATAAATAACACATCGCACATATAGGGTAAAAGTGTCAGTCCATGATAATGATCCATAAAATAACATTAATCATAAGTACTGAGATACTGCATGAAAGCATACACCACAAATCCAGATAAAGCATGAAACAACATCACATAAAATCTGAATCAATATACTATAATGTTCCACTAAACAGTCAACTAAAGTCAAACATAAGGCCAAAAGAGTCTGATTGAGGAGGGGTACTACACAATCAAGCGTTCAAACAATCAAGCGACATCACTACCACAATCCATTCTTTTTTGAGATTTGTGCACATAGAAAATTTGAGAGCAAGTATATCAAACAAGATCAATGGAGATAGGAGACAATGGAGACCAAACCCTACTAGGCATGTGAATGGTATTATTGTTTGATTTGTTGATTTGCATGTTTTTTAGGTTTCTTCATTGGTGTATGGTGAATGCTTTATTGTAGAACTAGGGTTTTGTTGTGGTTGGATCTTCTGTGGTTTTGCAATAGTTTATCATCATCATTTTTCACTGTATACAACCATCTTCCAAGTCATCATAACTTAAGAGAAGTAGGGGGTAGTGAGTGCAAGAGGAGGAGACAATCCATTCACAAAGGGACCATCCATGGACACAACAAAAGTACGAACAAAAGAAACCAACTAATGAAAAACTTCTATATTAACATATATATTTTTACTTATATTAAATTTAAATCTTAGTTTAATTATTGTAAATAATTATTTTCACAATAAACTATCAACAAGTCACGTTTCAAATTTAATTAATATTATTGATTATAAATAATCACTGTTAATTTTCACATATCCTTTATTTTAACTCTTAAATACCATGCTAAAATTAAATTAATTTTTAATATTAATTTCTCTACATTGAAAAAAAGTTGAATAAATAATTAAAATAAAAAACTAATTTAATTCACTTTCTCTCTTACCTTGTTTGGAAGCACACCACTTAAATTTCATTACTTTTGGTTTGCAAGAAGGTAACAAAACAAGAAAAACATGAAACTTGTACAAGAAGCCATTATATTCTTATGACTACTCTTTTATTTTTATTTTTATAGTGAATCTTTTTAATGATTTAATTTTTAGTCCCTACCTATCCTATCTATAGGCAAAGACTAATGTTTTCATTGAGCTGTTTTGCAATTAATAGATTGCTCAAGAATTGTGTTTGGACTTATCCTATAGTGTGTAGGAATTATATTATATACATTGATTTTGTTTTCTATTGTTCTATTTTTTTATTTTCTCCCTAGTATTTTATTTGTTTTTTTATTTTCTCCCTAGTATTTTATTTGTTTTTTCATTTGCACAATTTAGAGAAAATCATTCTAGAGAGATGAAAACAAGTTGGAGGGAAACTTTCTAGTCTACTTATACTTTGCACGTGTCCTTATTAGGTGGGTAGGTGGCATTTTGCAAGCTGGCTCACATGCCTTGTCTATGATGCAACATTTTTAATTTTTACTTACTGTGGAAACTCATTCAATATTTACTAGCTTGAAAGGAAAGCCTTGGTTTTTTTTTTTATCATGAGCAGGATGAAGCAGAGTTAGACAATGGTGTTGTTGATTACATGACACAATTTGTGCAGAATCTTGAGGTGAATCACTTGTCATGGTTTCAACATCTGCTAACTTGATAGCATGCATTTTGATTTTTCAATTTTGTTAATGCTTGAAAGAGTCTCATTTGGCATATAGCAAAAATATAAGTATGGATGGAGGAAATGGGTTGTTTGAATCAAATATTCAAACTTGTTTCCATCATCCAACAATGGAGATACTTGCAATAGATAAACACATGCAAATCCAAAAGAAAATCAAACACACACATGCATTAAACAAAAAATATCACTCCATTACACTTCTATCAACCAAGATCTTGTGTTCAAGGATGATGTTCTCAGAAGCACAGGCACAAAAGGCTATGACAAATGAAGATTCGAGATGAAGAATTTAAGATGATTGAAAGAGAAAGAAAAATGCCTGATAACAAGAATGTAAAATGTAAAAGATGAACTAAATGCTAGATAGATTGAAATGCGAGAGGGTCTAGATTAAAGAGAAATTCTTCAGGTGGATCCAAATTGTGGGATGGATATGTGATAATAGGAGATTATGTTGGCATTTGGCATTATAACAGACAATGAGAGATTGTTGGCATTTCAATAAGGATATTGAGAAGGTTGTTGATGATTATGGATATAACTGATTAAGGATGTTTACTATCTTAATATTATTATTTTGTCATTGATGTCAAGAAATTGATTTTCTAATTTAGTATGATGTTGCCATATCTTGAGAAATATGATTTGATGAGTATAAAGATGTTGGTAAAAGACACAGAAAGAATATGATGAATAAGGGGATGAATAAGGTATTCAATGGGCAACTATTACCGAGTCAGACAATGATGAGATCATGATGATTAGATTGTTTTAACATCATACATATGTTGTAAATTGTAAGGTTAATACTATACTATGTTACCGAGCAAAGAACCTAGTCGGTAAACCCTAAGGAGCCTAGTCGGTAAACCCTAAGGTTATCGCTATCGGTTAATGAAGGTGGAATGTCTACCGAGTGAAGTTTAGTATTTACTGAGTTGTTACGGAGTTGTTACCAAGTTGTAACTGAGCTGTAACAGGATACATTAAATGGTTACATGCGTTATTTAATGAAGGAAGCTGATGAGCTGGAGCTGATTAAATGATTGGTATGCCGTGCATGAAGTTTTTTAATGAATCTATGGCAAAGGAAAATTGGCATGAAGATCTACAGTGCAGATTGAGCCGCATTACCCTAGCACAAGTTCCAAGAAATGTATGCAAGTTCCTAGGTGGGGTAAAACATTTCTGATCGAAGGATACATTGAACCTAGACAAGATTGAAGGTCTAATGGTTATGATTGATCATGAGAAATGTGATCAAAGAGATTAAGCGGTTAGCTAATTGTTTATAAATAGGGAGCTATTGATAAACAATGCATGCGGGCAAATGTATGCACAAGGATGCTACATAGTGATTACCGAGCACAGAAGCTTGAAGACCTGTTTGAATAACAAAGTATAGAAGCCCAGCAGATGGAGAAGATTAGTTCTATGTCTAGATTGTATTGAGCAAAGAAGAATATGCTTTAACATTTTAGATGTGAAGTTGCAGATAGATTTTATTACTGTTATTTTGTGAAAGTGATAGAAAATCTCTTAACCGAGTGGACTTAATAGTCTTATTTGTAAAACCCTCTAGCAAGGTGACATTCTGATTGAGTGTTTGAAATCCTTTAAGAAGGTCACTTCTAACAAGGTGAAGATCCTAACAGATCTGAGGGAAATCCCTTAACTGGGTCACATCTAGCAACGTGTTTGTAATCTTTAACATGATTTGATTTGAACTGAGCATACTCTAGAAGAGTATATTTCTTAGTGGGTCTGAAATCCCATAATGGTTTTTCCCTATTTGGGTTTCCACGTTAAATCTGGTATTATGAGTGTTATGATGTTTATATGCTTTTGAGTTTGCATGTTTAGCAGTTTTGGTTATATTACTGAAGTATATGTTACCGAGGTTGAATCTGATGTTTTTATGGAAGATTAAGTTTGTATGATTCACCCCCCCCTCTCATCTTGTTGGCTATTGGATCTATACTTACATTAAGTATCAGAACTATCAGATTAGTGGTATAGGAAGAATGAGTGGTAAGGAGAGAAGATAGGTAATAATGGGAAATGGTAAGTGGTAAGGAGTGTTTATTGTTTATTTTGAATATATGGAATGGATAAATAATGAAATATATCTTTATTTAATCGATTTAATGAATTAATAATATCAATATATTGATAATATAAAGGAGAATGAATACATTATGATATAGTGAATAATGGATAATGGAAATAATGAAATATGAATATGAATATTAATATAATGAATAGTATATAATGAAAAATGAGGAATTAATATTATAATGGATCCACGTTCATGATGATTAGAAAATTGAGATTTGATAAGAGGACACTTTGTAATGAAATTTTTTATGTGTCTACAATAAGCTTCCTTTGTGTCCCAATAAACCATAAAAATATTGGACACCTATGCTAATAGTTCTTTGTAGGCTCCCTATGCTTCCAAACATTGTGCTTCTAGCCATTCAAAAGCAAGATTTTGTTAGCATGATCAAACCACTCTATGGCCGATAGTGTGGTCATAGGATGATGTAAGAGACTTGGAAAATAATACCGATTTCCTACTAAAGCAAATTATGAAACCATCTATGCATATTTGAATATTTATTTATGGATAGGTCATTAACACCAAACTTTTTCACTACACCATTTCCATTACCGCATCTGTGGAAGGTATAAACGCGTTTTTGTTATTTGCATTTTTTCAGTCTTTCAGTTTTTGGTTTTTTCTTTTAAGGTTTTTAGATTTGGTTTTTCCCTAACCCCTTTCTTAGACTAACAAAGTGGTGCAACTATCTAAACCATATTGTCGAGGGTCCCCTTTTTCACATTTTGATTTTGATTTTCTAAAATTAACCTAACAAGTGTGCTTGCAGGTGGGGGTGGTTATCAAAACTACTAATCATTTTGTTGCAAGGGTAATTTTAGTGTGTGTCTTCACATTTCAATTCCTAGTCTAATTAGACTCACACATTTTCATTACTCTATTTCTTTGTTTATTTAGGGTTAATTAACCTTTCTTGAAGTATCTTGTGCCTTTGGTATGCTTGTGTTTATATTAGAACCCTAAAGGTGACAACAAAAGTATCCTCTCCCCTTGCCTTCCATTGGACCTTGAGTGTAAGAGAAATTATTATTGTCTTTTAGAGGGCCTGCCTCCCATCTTGCGAGAGGGAATGACCCAAGCGGTATTTTGTTTTGGTGCGCTATATAAAAGATTGTGGTTTTAGACAAAAGTATCTTATCACTTGGTGTCGATGTGTTATACCGACGTTTGTCTCCTCAAGTACTCATAGTGGTGCGTAAAACCCGCAAGGGCTAGGAGGCCTCATTAATTTGAGAAAAATGTCGCATGTATAGCTACTAGATGCCTCAAAACCTGATTGGACACCTTTAGAGTAGTGGCCCACCCTATTTTGACTAAACATCATGATAATTTTAGTGCAAGGGGATAGTTGGTTTCCCCGCCCAAGGTACTCACCATAAGGCACCCGTGAGAAGAGACAAAAATCCTCAGCTTAGCATAAGCTACTTGTAGCTTTTCGGGGAGAGGGTGAGAGGGTCATCCTTCCAGTCCTAGAGGCCCCTAGCTGTCTGCTCATGAAAAAGGAAAAATTAGTGAACACACCCATCAAGGTGTCCTTGCACTTGAGTTGACGAAGATTCCAGGTTGTGGGATGAAGTTACCACCTCAAGAACATTGACCTTAGGCTAAGAAAGTGTTTGATGTGTCTTCAATTGTGCTAGACCCATAGAAATTGTGTTGATTCGGCCTATTGGACATACACATTATGCTCAAATTTGACAAAACACCTTCAAACATTGTGTCTTCATTGTTTGTTGTGTTTTCTTACCATAAGACATTCAACATTAAGATCTAGTCACACTCAACATTTGCAAAATTGGGACATAATACAAAAAATTGCCAAAAACGCATTTCTGTTTCAAAAAAAAACTGAGAAAATTATTAGAGCATCAGAAAACGTGTTTGTGTCTGTTTAAACTACGTTTTGGTTGAGAAAACATGTCTATGAAGGGCAAAATCATGTTTTTGTTTCAGAAATTGAAAATTGTCAAAACAGTTAAAAACACATCTATGCATCAAGAAATTTCATCTGAGTGGGTTAAAATCGTGTCTATGTACTCATGACGCATCTTTGTTCTGGGATCAAAAGAGCTTCTAAGGTAATTTTTCCTAGGGCTTCATTTTTAGTCAACCAATCTTTATTTCAGCTTGTCACACATTTTCAATCATTTTCAGTCACCATTTGTAGTTTTCATACACACTTTTCTGACTAGAGTCAAAAGGTTTCTTTATGGTCCTAATCATATCTTGCAAACAATGCTACAACATATCACTAAGTGGTTTCCACATTAGATCTATCATCTTAGGGTCCCATTTGGTTCTATTTAGTCAAGGTCAACTTACCTCATCAAGAGATTTATCATCTCTTTGGAAGCCATACTTTACTTTAGATCACACTTATCTTGTACTTACACTTTTGGACATTTCAAGATAACTCTAGATTCTTTCCATCTCATATTCCTTCTTGGTCCTCCATAGTCTTCACATTTGCTTCCATCTTTCATTTTAGCCAAGGTTTTGTTCATGGTTGAAATTTGTTCACAAAGTTCTAGAAGAGAAGCTGAGGAATCTCTAAGATCTCTCAACATTTGATAGAGATGAATTTTACAACCTGTAAAGTGGAAATTTGGAGAACCTTAGCCAATTCGCCACTTGGAAGAATAGGGTATTCATTAGGCTCTAATTTTAACTTGAGGGGGACTTTACATTCAAACAAGGGGGATGAATCTACTAGATCCAATCCTAGGAGATGCAATGAGTGAATACTAAGTAGATTGGAATGGATAAAAATGCAATTGACCCTCTTTTGTAACTTGATTAATTGAATTAGGAGTAAATGATGGAAATGAAGATAAAGTATGCAAAAATAGTGAGCTATAGATTCAGGATTCAGTCGTGCACTTGGATTCGAGAAGTTTGAGATTATTCGGCTTTGCTATGCAAAATCTAGTAAAAGTTGCAAGGATCATGTGTCTAGATAGGGGTGCCCTCCTATCGGTCCTCCAAAATTTCCACACGTCAAAAAGGGTTTTTTCATCTCTACGAATAAAGCTTAATTTCAGAAGTACAACCACACAACTATTTCTTGCACACAAAAGGAAAGGGAAATGTGTTGGGAATAGGGGCTTGTCTTCAGATCAAACCCCAGTTTTGGAATTAACCAAGTGGTTGAAATAATGTAAATAAAATGATTGATAGTAGAAATCCTCCTCTTTGAGGGGATGTTGAACAAAATGAAATTGAAATTCTTATACCTCCTTGTGAAGTTTTGCTTTCCTCCACATGGAATTAGGGTTTCACAAAGTAGAATGTTGATCTCCTCTTCAATGCTTGAAATATTGTCTCTTATTCTTTTCCAAAGCTTGAAGGAAGACTTAAAATGCTCAATTGCTCTTGATTTCTTAAATATGTGATCTCTTGAATTCTTGGATGCTTGAATGAATTTCTTTAAATGTCAAATGAGAGGGGAAGTCCCTCTTATATACTTGCCAATGGGTTTAATTTATTGATTTTCCATCTTGGGCCAACATAGGAGGGAATTCCTGCTTCAAATTTGAGTTAGGTCCAAGGTGAGAGGATTAAGGGAGGTCCCAAATAGGGGATCCTGGGATGCCACGCCCTAGTCCCAGTGGATCATAGGGTGACATGCCTTGATCCTGCCCTATTTTGGGGTATGATCAAGGTGCAGACAAAGTATATGGTTGAATTGTAATGGTATTTTGATGTGCATGAGCATATTCGGGTCTTTGATCAAGCCGAGGGGCGCAAAAACTAAGGAGAAGACCCAAATGTAGTCAAAAATTGCAAGGGGTGCAATTTTAGGATGCTACACAACCTACAAAATTTTGAGAATCGTCGTAACCCACAAGACAATGAGAACAACAATGACAATGACAATGAATCTATCACCTCTGCAGACATTGAAGAGACTATCATAGATCCAAGGTTCAATAGAATGGTTGAGGAAATCATGAGAAGAGACTGTCAATACTTCTTTCAAGTGATGGCACAAAGTGGAACAAGATTTCCTTATGATTTTGATGTGTCACAAATTTTAGAGGATGATCCTAATCAAGTGAATCAAGCAAATGTAAATCCTAGAGGACATAATGATGGAAATAGGAGAGAGTGTCTCATTCTTGAGTCACCTTCATCTTTATTCCAAAATCTAGAAGTAACCAACACTCATGCTCATAACAATTTTGCTAAGAACTCTCATGAACAACCCCATGGTCATCCTTTTTCATGGAAGAGAAATGATACTACACATGACCAACAACATGATGCTAATACATATAATTATACCCAAGGGAACATTTAAAATCATGACACAAAGAGACTGTGTGTCAAATTTTGGGGAAATATTCAATATCATTCTTATGATACCTCTTATCCTCATGGTCATGATATGTACAATCATCCTAGACCTAGTGCTCCTCATTATAACACCATACCAAGTGGTCCATATGCTATCTATAATTATGTTCCCCCTCCATATGAACACATCTATGACCAATATCATCCATACATGCATTATATCCCTCCTCCTCCACCTGGTGGCTTAGGCATGAGACTAACTCAAAGAGATAAGACGCCACCTCAGAATGACTTGCAACAACAAATAAAGGATTTGGAAAAACAAATGGAAGATATGCATGCACCATAGAAAGAGTACACAATAGAGGACATGTGTCCTTATCCATTCGGCAGAAGTATACCGACAATGCCTCCTTTTCCTCCACATTTTGTGACACCAAATTTTGACAAGTATAGAGGCAAGGGAGATCCTAAGAGACATATAAGAGAATTTTTCATAGCATGCATTGAGGTAGCAAGAGAGGAAACATACCGTAGACACCTAAATTTGGCTAATTTATTTAATCAAATTTAAATCCTATTCTTCCAATTAATTAATCTAATTAATTAATTTCCCAAACCCCTTTTTTCCAATTAATTAATTCCTAATTAATTAATTTCCAAATCCTATCCTCCTAATTAATTAATATAATTAATTAATTATCCTATCCTCCCAATTAATTAATCTAATTAATTAATTATCCTTGTTCTCCATCCCTTTCGATTAATTACTTTAATTAATTAAATTCCCCCCTTTTTTACAAGCACATAGATTATTTAATTTAATTAATTAATTAAGCTCAAATTCATTTTTGAGCACATGTATACAACCATCTAACCAACTACCCCATCCTAGTCATCCTCCCTAGCCAACCCTATCCTTCCAACCCACTTCCCTAGCCTAGTCAACCCTCCAACCAACCTTATCCTATCCCTTCTAACCTCCTCCCCTCTCACACTTGGGCACATTCTAACTAATTTTCCTATTTATTAGGAAGATATTCATTTATTTGGTTGGCTATTCCCCAAATAGACATGTGTCCTTATTCCTTCCCAAGACATGTGTCCCTCCTTTGGGACACTTATCTTTTCCCTTGAGCCACTTGTCTTCAAAGAGGACAACTGTGGAATTTCCTTCCACTTGGATCTGTTTGGAATGCCACTTGTCTTATTTGAGAACAAGTATTTAATTTTGGGTTCCCCTCTCCTTCCTCACATCTCCTATTTAATCCCCCTCATTTTAAACCAAATGATCCACCTTTTTTTAATCATACCATCGTAATGCCCAATTTCATCGACTTTTCATACATCATACTGTTACTCTACCAAAATAATTACTCAACAATATCCATTATGATTTTTATCAAATCCATTTATCATTGCATCAATATCATGGATCAATATCGAACATCTAAAGACGTCATCGAGCATACATAAAAATCAAGGAACTATCAAATCTTAGCGGGATTTTGGTTTGCATTTGCTATTTCATTTGAATTCTGTTTTCATTTTATCGTTCTAATCTTGAGGTGTATGATGTCTTTTTCTTGTTTGGTTAATTAGCTTTCTTTTTAGCCCTTAGTTTAGCATGTACATTTTTCATCACACATTTTCTGAAATGCAATCCTGCCCCCATCCCTTTCAATCCCTCATTTCACCTCCCTTTTCATGCCAGAATGCTAGAATTTTCTTCTTTCGGTCTCGACAACTCCATCAATTTCAAAATTCTTCCATTTCTCTATCTTCTTCCTCACCATCTATAATCACATTCCAATCTTATCCATACTCCTTAGCTATCCAAGGTCAAACGTTAATCAAATCATCCAATCATATCCTTGGTCTTCTCAACCTTGCTGCAAGCCTTGATCACAATCCAATCATTACCATCGGGATGTGTCATTCCCAATCATCATAATCAATCTCTCATCGGTTTTCCTCTTGATTGGGACAATATCATACCTATCCCTGGGTCTTCTTTCACCATCCATAGCTCTTGTACATCTTGTATATAGGTGTTTCTATACATAGGCCTCTGTTAGTCATGTCCTTCGAGATCATATCCCATCAGCTCGCTCTTCAACAATTGTCTTTGAGCATCTTGGTCACCATGATCCTATCAAATCCTTTTGTCAATCATCATTAATCTTTCATCCCGGTTTTGTTCTGAGATGTATCCTTCTCACCAACACCCATCATTTGTCTTATAGAGGATGTATCCTTCCTGAAACTAGATGTTTTGATCTATCTTAGTCTTATACAGGATGTATCCTTCTTGAAACCATACATATTGATCATTTTTGTTTTATAAAGGATGTATCCTTCCTGAAACCAGACATCATCCAATTAGTTATCCTTTTGGCAAAAGATATTTGAGACACTCATGTTGGCTTTGATTCTTTTTGATCTTTTTTTATCTTTTTAAGCTCCCGAGGGCTCTGTTTTCTCTTGGTCGCCACAATATTTTATATCATGGTGCGCTAGGAATAACTAGGCTCAGGATGTGATCTTGTTGCTTTTGGTTTTGATTGGAATTTCTTTTGGATGTGTCCCTTGTTGTACCCTCATTAGGTCTCTGTCATCTCATGTTACATTGGGGAATATCTTCTATTTGGGGTTCTTCTAGCACCGTTGTCTATAGGGTCTCCGTAACTCTTTGTGTTGCTAGATTAGCTAGTGTGTCTATTTTTGTGTCATTCCATGCATTGGCTATGAAATTCCACCCTCTTTCCTTATACCTTGGTGATTGACAGACATTTCAAAATACAAATAAGTTCTCAGTACACGGCGTCCTAATTCATGAGTACTTGCGCTCCATGATCATTTCATCCATATCATCCATTGCATTTTCATTTTTCTCCTCTTCCTATTCTGCCTTTTCCCTTCTATCCTGTCCGCTGGGGGCAATATTTCTTTCAAGATTCCACACGGTTCCTTTTTCCCCATGCACCCTCTCAAGGGGGCATCCCTGCCCATTCCTTTGTTCGCCTGTGGCATTTTTTTTCTTCCTTTCTCTCAAGTGTCTTATTGTCTTCGCACTGACGATATTCTAGCGCCACCGCGAAGAGGGACAAAATGTAGATACCTAAATTTGGCTAATTAATTTAATCAAATTTAAATCCCATTCTTTCAATTTATTAATCTAATTAATTAATTTCCCAAACCCCTTTCTTCCAATTAATTAATTCCCAATTAATTAATTTCGTAATCCTATCCTCCTAATTTATTAATCTAATTAATTAATTATCCTATCCTCCCAATTAATTAGTATAATTAATTAATTATCCTTGTTCTCCACCCCTTTTGATTAATTACTTTAATTAATTAAATTCCCCATTTTTTCCAAGCACATGGATTAATTTAATTTAATTAATTAATTAAGCTCAAATTCCTATTTGAGCACATGTCTTCTACCATTTAACCAACTACCCTATCCTAGTTATCCTCCCTAACCAACCTTATCCTTCCAACCCACTGCACTAGCCTAGTCAATCCTCCAACCAACCTTATCCTATCCCTTCTAACCTCCTCCCCTCACACGTGTGCACATTCTAACTATTTTTCCTTTTTATTAGGAAGATATTCCTTTATTTGGGTGGCTATTCCCCAAATAGACATGTGTCCTTGAGGACACATGTCATTCCTTCCTAAGACATGTGTCCCTCCTTCGAGACACTTATCTTTTCCCTTGAGTCACTTTTCTTCTTTGAGGACAAGTGTTGCATTTTGGGATCCCCTCTCCTTCCTCTCATCTCCTATTTAATCCCCCTCATTTTAGACCAAATGATCCACCTTTTTTTAATCATACCTTCGTAATGCCCAATTTCATCCACTTTTCATACATCATACTGTTACTATGCCAAAATCATTACTCAACCATATCCATTATGATTTTTATCAAATCCATTGATCATTGCATCAATACCATGGATCAATATCGAACATCCAAATACATCATCAACCATACATAAAAATCGAGGAACTATCAAATCTGAGCGGGATTTTGGTTTTCATTTGCTATTTCATTTGAATTTTGTTTTCATTTTATCATTCTAATCTTGAGGTGTATGATGTCTTGGTTAATTAGTTTTCTTTTTATCCCTTAGTTTAGCAAGGACATTTTCCATCACACATTTTATGGAACGCAATCCCAACCCCATCCCATTCAATCCCCCATTTCACCTCCCTTTTCACAATAGAATGCTGGAATTTTCTTCTTTCGGTTGCGACAACTCTGTCAATTTCAAAATTCTATCATCAATCTATCTTCTTCCTCACCATCCGTAATCACATTCCAATCTTATCTATCTTCCTTAGCTATCCAAGGTCAAACATTAATCGAATCATCCAATTGTATCCTTGGTTTTCCCAACCTTGTTGCAAGCCTTAATCACAATCCAATCATCATCGGGATGTTTCATTCCCAATCATCGTGATCAATCTCTAATTGGTTTTCCTCTTGATTGGGGAAATATCATGCCTATCACTGGGTCTTCTTTCATCATCCATATCTCTTGTACATCTTGTATATAGATGTTTCTCTACATAGGCCTCCATCAGTCATGTCCTTCGAGATCATATCCCATCAACTCATTTTTTAACAATCGTCTTTGAGCATCTTGGTCATCTTGATCCTATCAAATTTTTTATCTATTATCATTAATATTTCATCTTGGTGTTGTTCCAAGATGTATCCTTCTCACCAACACCCATCATTTGTCTTATATAGGATGCATCCTTCCTAAAACCAGACGTTTTGATCTATCTTAGTCTTATACAAGACCTATCCTTTCTGAAACCAGACGTCTTGATAATTTTTGTCTTATATAGGACGTATCCTTCCTAAACAAGACATCATCCAATCAATTATCATTTTGGAAAAAGACATCCAAGACACTCATGTTGGCTTTGATTATTTTTTATCTTTGTTTATTTTTTTAAGCTCCTGAGGGCTCTGTTTCTTTTGGGTCGCCATGATATTTTATATCATCATGCGCTAGGAATAACAAGGCTCAAGATGTGATCTTGTTGCTTTTGGTTTTGCTTGGATTTTCTTTTGGATGTGTCCCTTGTTGTGCCCTCATGAGGTCTCTATCATCTCATGTTACATTGGGGCATATCTTCTATTCGGGGTTCTTCTAGCACTGTTTCTTGCAAGGTCTCTGTAACTCTATGTGGTGCTAGATTAGAATGCGTGTCTATTTTTGTGTCAGTCCATGCATTGGCTGTGAAATTTGACCCTAGTTTCTTATACCTTGGTGACTGAAAGACATTGCTAAATCAAAATAAGTGCTCAGTACATGGCATCCTAATTTGCAGGTGTTTGCACTCCATGATCATTTCATCCACATCATCCATTGCATTTGCATTTTTTTCCTCTTCCTGTTCTGCCTCTTCCCTTCTATCCTGTCTGCTAGGGGCAATGTTTCTTTTGAGACACCACTTGGTTCCTTTTTCCCTGTGCACCCTCTTGTCGGGGTATCCCTAACCATTCCTTCACTCACTTGGGGAATTTTTTTGCTTCATCTCTCTCAAGTGTCTTATTGTCTTTGTATCGACGCTATTCTAGCGCCACTGTAAAGCGAGGAAAAATGTAGACACCTAAATTTGGCTAATTAATTTAATCAAATTTAAATCCTATTCTTCCAATTAATTAATCTAATTAATTAATTTCCCAAACCCCTTTCTTCCAATTAATTAATTCCTAATTAATTAATATAATTAATTAATTATCCTATCCTCCCAATTAATTAATCTAATTCATTAATTATCCTTATTCTCTGCCCCTTTTGATTAATTAATTTAATTAATTAAATTCCCCCCTTTTTCCAAGCACATGGATTAATTAATTTAATTAATTAATTAAGCTCAAATTCCTATTTGACCATGTCTCCTACCATCTAATCAACTACTCTATCCTAGTCATCCTCCCTAACCAACCCTATCCTTCCAACCCACTTCCCTAGCCTAGTCAACCCTCCAACCAACCTTATCCTATCCCTTCTTACCTCCTCCCCTCTCACACATGTGTGCACATTCTAACTAATTTTCCTATTTATTAGGAAGATATTTTTTTATTTGGGTGGATATTCCCCAAATAGACACGTATCCTTGAGGACACAGACACATGTCATTCCTTCCCAAGACATGTATCCCTCCTTTGGGACACTTGTCTTTTCCCTTGAGCCACTTGTCCTCAAAGAGGAGAAGTGTGGAATTTCCTTCCACTTGGATCTCTTTGGCATGACACTTGTCTTCTTTGAAGACAAGTGTTTCATTTTGGGATCCCCTCTCCTTCCTCTCATCTCCTATTTAATCCCCCTCATTTTAGACCAAATGATCCACCTTTTTTTAATCATACCATCATAATGCCCAATTTCATCCACTTTTCATACATCATATTGTTACTCTTGCAAACTCATTTCTCAATCATATCCATTATGATTTTTATCAATTCCATTTATCATTGCATTAATATCATGGAGCAATATTGAACATTTGAAGACGCCATCGAGCATACATTAAAATCGAGGAACTATCAAATCTAAGCGAGATTTTGGTTCGCATTTGCTATTTCATTTGAATTCTGTTATTATTTTATCGTTCTAATCTTGAGGTGTATGATTTCTTGTGCTTTTTTGGTTAATTAGATTTCCTTTTAGCCCTTAGTTTAGAATACATATTTTCCATCGCACGCATACTTGATGCGACTATTCCAACAAAGTTTAGGTGGACAAGCTATGGAATGGTTCTCCCAACTTCCACCTGGAATCAACTCATGGAGTGATCTAGAAGAATATTTCATACAACACTTCTCATACAATATTGAAACAGATGTGCCAATGACTACTTTGTGCAATATAAAACTGAAAAATGAAGTCCTTTGCTTCATTTCTACAATGGTGGAGAAGTTTATCTAGTTGATGCTCTTGTGATATCCCACAAAAACAAATGGTGGAAATTTTCACTCAAAACATCAATAAGGACATTGGATATGAACTTAGAAAAGCTTGTTTGTCTACTATTTAGGAAGTCATTGAAAAAGGATTGGTAGTTGAAAAAGTACTTATTGAACAAAGTATCATTACGCTATTGAAGGACAACAAAGATGACTCAAATGGGAAAGATAAACCCCACTTTTGAAACAAAAACAAGAACACAATTAGTGATGGGGTGGTCGATCCAAACATAGTAAAACAAAAGATGACTTTCCCCGATGCAAGTTCATCCAATTCTAATAATCAATTAAATGCTCAAAGGCCATCAAAGCCTCCAATAAAATACACTCCATTGGAAGAGCCAATTGAGACAATATTTAAGAAATTGGTTGTAAATAAGCTTATAGAAATACCAAATAATCCACCTTATGAACCAAAAGTGAAACCTGCATGGTGGAATGATGATGAGTTTTTATGAATATCACAACAGCAAGGGACATAAGACTAGCAATTATCATAGATTGAAGAACATCATACAATATCTTATTGATAAGGGTGACATATAAGTTGATGGCCACTTTTCCAATGAGGAACATGCAATGTTTAAGGACCCATTCCCAAAACATGGTAAGGGAAAACCTCCTAAGATAGATAACAATGCAAATTATACCACTGCAACATATGATTATATAGTCAACCATGTTTCAATGGCAATCATGTTTGAACTATTATTATAGAGGAAAAAACTCTTGAAGGTTCTACCTGAAGGAGTAAGGTTTTTTGAAAGGCAATGGACCATCTTCTTCATCCTCCAATGACAAAACCCCTGAATGCAATGTTATAAATTGACGAGGTAAAGTAACCTTGCAAGGTGTTCCATCTAAGACCACAACTTCATCATATACCAAGAATGAGTACGGACTTGTAGGCCAGTTAGGGAAGACACCCACCCTTATCTCCATCCTTGAGCTTTTACGTATCTCTCCTTCACATAAGGCTATTCTTGACAAAGAATTGAGAGAAACCTCCATTCCCATTGATCTGAACATGGACTAGTTTCAAGCCATGGTTCCACTTCACATTGCCTTATATTCATAGAAGTCGATGATACATCTCCACGTCAACCATATAATGAACCTATCCATATCAAAGCCTTTCTCACTAAAAGCCACATAAAAAAAGTCTTGATAGATGGAGGAGAAGGTCTAAACATTTGCACATTGAAAACAATCTTACAATTGGGATACTCTGAACAAACTGTGGTTCAAGAATTAAGATCACTATCAAAGCATATGGTGATGAAGAATGCTCATCCAAAGGAACAAAAACCTTACCTTTAGGTGTTGGGCTAGTAACAAAGGATGTGGTTTGAAAGTCCTTGATCTCGATCTTACATATAACATACTTTTGGGAAATACATGGATACATGAAATGAGAGTAGTACCATCAACATATCACCAATGTATCAAGTTCCCTCACAATGGAGTTGAAGTGATGGGCAAAGATGATCCAAATCCATTCATATATTGCAACAACCTATGACCAAGACTAGAAATAATAGTTCTAGTAAATAGAGAGGCTATTCCTTTATCAACATATGTTGATCCATAATAATTGAAAGCTTCTACATCAAAACAAGGAGAGCTCAAAGAAAAATTCAAGGTTAAAGACATGGGATGTGGTGAGTATATCTTTTATGTTGATCAAATCCAACTATCTGCTAATACATTTAGTCAATAGGAATAACCTACAAATGATTTACAATATCAAGGAATTGGGTGTGAACCACCTAGTGTTGTGGCTACTAAGTATAAATGAAAATCCCCTCTAGTAGTGCAAGAAACTCTTTATATCAACAGTCCTAAGAGTGGTTTCAACAAAGAATCTATTGAATATATCGCCAACCCTTTTGAGAACTCATATAGCCTTACCATTTCATCCACTCATTCCATTTCCACTCCGCTCCTAGACTTGGATCAACAAGAATCACAAAAGCCCTTACTCATTGGGGATAAGAAATCAAGCTTTGAAAAGAAAAATCTTAAAGTAAAAAATAAAGAGAATTATTTTAATCGAAATCAAAATCAAAAGCTTTTGGACTCTGCAAAAATCAAAGTCATGGATAAAAATACTATGAAGGAAAAAGAACAAGAATTGATCTCCCCTAATACAAAAATAAGTGGGGGCAAAAGTTCTAAAATTTCAAGTCAAAAGATATACTTGTTGATCCTAAGTCTCCATCATGCCATGCTACTTTCACTTCTTTTTCAATCAAAAACCTTCATCACTCATCTACTTGTTTCACATATCCATTCCCTTTTGGTCATACATCACATCAATGGACTTTTAATGGAACTTCCTCAAAGGGATTTGTTATCAGGGATGCCCAAACTTCTTTAGGTGACATGCATATGGGCCTACGTAGTTCACACATTAGTAATTCTACCTTAGTTCCATCATCAAGGAATACAATCAAGGGAGCAACACATCATTTAGTCAAGGAATGATGTAGCTACAATCATAAGGTAAAACCTCACACATTTGAGGTGGGTGACTTAGTACTCAGAGAAAATCCTAAGAATCAATAAGACAGAGAGAAAAAGGGTAAGTTTGAACCAAATTGGCTTGTCCCTTACATTATCATAACAATATATGGATCAGGTGCATATTAGCTTTCAATACCAGATGGAGAACCTTTGGAGGATCCTATCAACAAAATGCACCTTCGCAGGTTTTACACATAGTTTTTCAGAGTATCCTAATAAAAAATACAAAAAAATAAAAAATGTAAAGATAAATAAATTCATCCAATGGTGAAAACCACTTTAGTGGCACCTTGGGCAAGTACCATGGTGAAAACTGGGTTACCAATTCCATGTGTAGGGATTTTTCTTCTCCCTCTTTCAAGATTCAGTTTCCCCCTTTCACCTTTGCACACACTCATAGTCTTTTTATTCTATAATAAATTTTCCCATTCCCATCATGGTTTGTTATTCATCTACCTAAGATTGGTTCGCCATCCATAATAAATCTCTTTTCCATCCCATTTCCCTTTCCTTCCATAATAAATCAGGTCCAATCTGTAACTAGGGGAAAAATGCTAAAACTAGTGATGGAAGTGGAACCCTGAGTATCACATGTTTTGAGGAGCATCATCTTTTCATTCCTCCTTTTCGCACACAATTCGCAATAAAAGATCACTTGCATCATTGATCCATAATAAAGTTCTATTCTTCATCGCAATAAAGTATCAATTTGATGGACCAGTTAGTTTTTGATGAGACACACACAACAATGTGCCTTCAACAAATCGAATCTTTCGGCAGACTTTGGCAACAACATGGTTTTTTAGCACTATCCGTCCTCTGTCAGTATAACAATATTTTGACCAGATCAAACATATTAAAATATGTGGCAAAAACCACTAATAACTTGAGGAATTCAATTTATGTTGGTGTCAAGTCTTTGATTTTCTCTTTTGGTTTTATCTTTTCAAGTGACATGTCTTTTATCTTTTCTAAGATGTCTCTGACTAGAGATTCTATCTCCAGGATGTCTTTGACTAGAAAGGCGAGGATGGGGTATGCTCACCTATTTTACTATTTGTGGATTGTCTCTTAGTAATACTATGGCTCATCCAAGGATATGCAGACACTGTGAGTCTAGTGTGAACTAGGGCATTCCTTGCATGTGACTATCTGATCTCCATGAAAAGGGTACAAGGACTTTCTAGGTCGAACCTATACCTAGATGGTCATAACCTATTTTGTCATAATAAAACTCAATGACGATAATAGCACAAGAAGCTGTTTCACCTCCATATTTTCTACCTTCCATCCCCTTGTCTGCTTTGACATCTGTTGTCCACCTTGAGTCCCATGTAGTATGATATAAAATGATCGAGTATAATGATACACCAAAAATATCTGCATTTTATGTAGTGTTCATATTCATTACCACTAATAGTAGAAATATGGCAAATAAATGACCAGGTGACTAAAACTTTTAGTCACAAGTAAAAATGACTAAATTCTAGTCATTTTTTGCAACACAATTATAAATGACTAAATAAATGACCAATTTGGTCTTCGGGTAAAATCACAACTAAATAATTAGTCACACAAACAAAAATGACTAAATAAATGACTACTCCCCTATACAATATAATATTAACATGACCACAAGTAAAGTAGGTAATTAATTTTTTTTTGAAATTGGCATGTGGCTGATTGTATTTAACAATTGTCTCAAAGGTTACATTTTATTTATTTCCAGAATATTTTTCTTTTAACAAATTTTCCACTATATTGTTATGTGGAGAGGTGTAACACTACAATGACACCCACCCAATTGTTTTATCCATGCAATTTTAATGACTAGACACTAGATAATTTATTTTAAAATAAGTTAAATACTAAAATGTAAATTAAAAAGTAACTTACTATTATTATTATTTATTATGACTAGACATTGGATAATTTAAAAATGAGTTAAAAACTAAAAACTAAATTAAAAAACAACTTTCTATTATTATTATTTATTAAATAAAAAAATTATATTTTAAAACCTAAATTTAAAAGAAACAAATTTAAATTTAAAAACAACTTCCTATTATTATTATTTATTAAATGTAAAAAAAATTATATATTTAAAATCTAGATTTTTAAAAACTTCTAATTTAAAAAAATATGTTTTTAAATCTAAAATTTAAAGAAACTTCTATTTTTTTAAATTTTTGCATGTAAATCATTTCATATTCTAAGATAAGACTCTAAAAATTATATTTTTAAATTTAGATTTAAAAGAAACTTCTATTTTTCTTTCACACAAATTATTTCATATTCTAAAAGAAGACTAAATTTTAATTCTAAATTTTAATAAATATTAACCATATGAAATTAATAAATCTATGGTAAAGGTAAATATTTTTTAAATTTGATATCTCTCAATTTTATTTATAAAATATAGGTATGCTAGTTTTAATTTTTTTAAAAGTTTGCATTGAATTTTCCCACCTAATTTTTCCACTAATTTTTGCACTAATGGAATGTGCGTTGGATCTCATCCATAGGATGAATTCAATCTCCATCGTTGGATTCTAGGGCTACAAGGAAACCTAAAATCAAACAATAAAAAAGGGAAAGTTCAAACCCTAACTTTCTTTTTGCAGGTTGCAACAACATTCCTCTCCTTGGAGGCCATGATTGGGGTTTTGAAGAGGGATTGATCTCAAGAAGAGAACCATGGTAAATTTCTACCATTAGAGATTGTTTTTTTTACAATTTCTTTTCAAATGCATATGCTTATAATATTTTTTTGGGTTTTGTTTGCAGATTACTTGCCCTCTTTTTTAGGTTTTGTTTGTAGTTTGAATCTTCTTGTTTTCCTCTTATTAGTTGTTATTTTATTTTTATTTCGTATGAAGCATCCCGTTTTCTCTTATTTCCTTTCCTTAAAGAAAACCCTGGATTTGAAAACCCTAGATCTAATGTGTCTCTTCCTTTGTTTTGTTTTCACAGACATTTAGGTATGGAAGAGGGGTTGTAGAGAAAATGGTATCACACAAAATTGTTTGCATGCTTGTATCAATCTCTTTATCAACAAAAGGTTGTATTGTTGCAATCTCTTGGTGCCATATTGTTTCTAAAATGCTTTACGATGCTTTTACCTAAATTGCTGTTATTTTTCTTTTTCTTTTTGTATACTTTGTTGCAAGCATCAAAGGATGGGAAAAATCCTAGCAACCATATCCTCACCAAGACCTTCATTGTTACAAGCTAGGGTTGTTGTTGCACCAAAAGATTGACCTGTCAATGCCCGATACAATCACTAGACTTATAGAATCCACAAGAGGCTGTTAAACCATGTTGCGAATCCTCATGAGGGACACTGGCCCACTGCCAACAATCCCCCTCCCAGCGTCACTCGTCGTGACCTGCGTGATTCGAAGCTGTGACCAAGCTCTGATACCACTTGTTACAATCTAGGGTTGTCGTTGCACCAAAAGATCGAACTGTCAATGCCCGATACAGCCACTAGACTTATGGAATCCATAGGAGGTTGTTAAACCATGTCGTGAATCCTCACGAGGGACGCTGGCCCACTACCAACATTAATTTCCATTTTTTCATTAATTGTAGATCTTTCATTATCAATATTAAAATTTCTTTTTGTAGAAACTTAAAAATAATTATTTTTAATTCCTCACATAATTAATTATGTTAATTCAAATTCTCCTCAATATTAATTAAATATAATTGATAGTATGTGACTGATTTATTTAATAAATCAATCCCTTTCTTTATTCTTCTAAAAATTGAATTGTCACAAATCTCCCTCTTAGCTAATTAATTTCAATTAATTAGTTAACCCACATGATTCCTACAAACCATCTTCTTAATTCATCATTAACCTAATAAAGTCTTCTAGAAACTCCCTAAACTCACTTAATGTTATTCTTCTAATTTTTAATTCCCTCCACTCATTCTCTCTCCTAGTCAAATCCTCCTACAAATCCTAATCTCACCTAACATTTCCTCTAATCCCCCTCCTAATGAGTTGCTAATGGCTAATCATCATGATTAGCCACGAAGTCAACTCCTTGTCCCTTCCATCCAACCACTAGCTTTTAATGATCTTTTCCTAGGTGAATGTGAGATCTTCAAAATCTCACAATCCTCTAGGCATCTCCTCTCCCAAGGAATTTTATTCTTTTTTATTCCTCCAATCCCCATGATTATCCTTTTTTGGAGAATTTTAAATTCCTCCTCTCCATTCTTTGAGGAATGTCACATCCCTTGCTCCTCTCAAGGCACATTGAGAAGTCTTCCCAATGCACTTTGATCTTCTCAAGGTACCTTGGGAAGTCTTCCCAATGTACCTTGAGGAGTTTGGAGACAAGAAATGCCTTTAAGGCATGTCTCTTGGTCTCCACACCCTCTCTTGGGCCTTGTGGGAGCTCACAAGCAATCCTAGCCCTTCATCTTGAATCCATCTCAGCCGTCCATTCTTCCTCTCCTCTTATAAATTGAGGACTCCATCCCTTCATTTTTCATCTCCAAGTTTAGTAATCTTATGCTATCCTTTTGAGCCTAGAAAATCATCTTGGCAACCTTATCATGTTCAAATCATATCTCATCCACACTCGATCATCTCATCCTTATCATCTTCCAAATCCATTCCATTTGTGCACAACATTGGAGAGCCATCCACATCAAGCAAGCAAGCAAGAGAAGCACATCAAGTGGAGCATCACCAAGGGGTGCCTTCACTTCATCAAGCTCAATCCGAGGGAGAGGTATAAGGTTTTGTGAGGTATATGCATCTTATTCATGTTTTCATGTGTTTTGGAGTTATGTCTTTGATTTCATATGATTATATGTTTGACTTGCATGCTTATTAACTAATCCACCTCATAGGTCTTTTTCCCCTCTTCATTCTAGCACGCCCGGTGGGACCCACGTCTTGAATTTAACGATTTTTTTTGAGTTTTTTTTTTGTGAAGTTTTTTTTTTGTAGGTTCATGACTGTTTCTAGCATGACTGTTTCAGGGATTTGGCGCGACTGGAAGAGAAATTCAAATTTTTTTATCTTCCTCTCCTGCATTTTCTCACTTCTATTTATTTTCTATTTTTGCTTCAGCACGAGCATTTTTTGTAAATTTTTTTTTTGAATATCAGTGCGATTGCATTTTTTCCTTTTCTGTTATCTAATCTATTTAGTTTTAATAATCTGTTTGTAAGCTGCTCTATTTAGTTCTAATAATCTATTTAGTTTTAATAATCTGTCTGTTAGCTGCTCTGTTTATTTTAATCATCTGTTTAGTCTTAATAATCTGTTTGTCTGCAGCTCTGTTTAGTTTTAATGATCTGTTTAGTTTTAAATAATCTGTCTGTTCGCAGCTCTGTTTAGTTTTAATCATTTGTTTAGTTTTAAATAATCTATCTGTCCCCAGGAAAGTGTGAAAGTAGGAAAGTATGCTCTTGCCTAGCCTACTCTGGGGCATCCTATCCAGGTCTATCCTGTCCTTGTCCAATCTATCCTCATCCACCCTTTTCTTGTATTTGTGGAGCAACCTATAATGGTTTTTCACCTCTCCCTCATGGTGGCCTTGCTGGTTGGCCTCCTTCTCCATCTCCAACCTCCGTTCTCTTTGCTCGTCCTCCATCCCTCTGTCATCCTTGACCCCTAACAACCTTCCTAGACCCTCCTCTCCTCTGTCTCCTCTATTGTCCGCCTCCATCCTCATCGTCATTGTCATCATCTAATCATGGAGATGGCTCCCTTGGACTTGTTAGACATGGGAATGGATGTGCTGTAAAATAGGCAGCATACTCATCTGTCATACCTGCATCGAACACATCTAGTAATATATCCCACACCATCAGAGCCATCTCCTAAATCTATGTGAGAGCCACATCATAAGACAAAATAGGCCCCCAATGGACCTACTCTCTCATTGTGTGTGCAAACTCACATGACCCCCGTGGCATCTGCTACACTCTGCCGAACTATCTAGTAACCCTACCAATCAAATGCTTGTCAAAAATTTACAATCTACCTAATGAGATACCTACTACAGAAACAAAATGGTAGCTCTCCAGCATCCTCCTCCCAGGCCTTACAATCTAAATATGGCCTTTATGTAACACTATCTATATCATCAAATAGCCATCACCAACACTCTAGCTTCCCAATTTGTGGCTGAGAAGTGATGATGCTATACATGTGAACATAGGCCTTCCCATGATCTCTAAATCTAAAGTGAATCGACCTCATTACAACTATATGGTCATAGGCCCAGACCTGTAATAGTGTGACCCCGCATCCCAAACCGCAACCACCGAGGTACACAAACTTATGGAGCTCATGGTATAAGTACAACAAAATGCATGGCCCCCATGTGAATCTGGTCCTCTGTATAATTAGGACCTCCAGTGCCCTACCCCACCCTATCTCTAGTCCATGTGTAGCCCTATCAGGACATAGGAACCTGCTGATCACCCCTCCCACCACTACAACCAGAGTTTGTCCACTAGTATACATGACCTCCTAGCTCAAGTGTCCCCCCCTTAGCTCTAGCTTCGGGTCTCTGAATACTTGTCTTATAGAATTTGTATCTCCCTCCCTATCATACACAACCAACTCTCCATGTATGGGTATCTGCATTATCCTATATACATCCTCTAATTAAGTGACTGACATCTCGCCAGTCGGCAAATGAAATGTGCATGTCTCAGAGTACCATCTCTTTACAAGAGTAGTCAATAGTCCCATGTTTTCTCTAATATCAAACATATACATAATGTTTCATAACCCCATATAGCCTTGATCGCTACATGATCATCAACAATTAGGTCTGTCCATAATCTTTTAGTCATGAGGATCTCTCTCAGGACTCAATCTGAGGTAGGTACTCTTGCATCCAATCAAACCAATCATGTCAATTCCTAGTAGTACTTATGTTCATCACATAGTCCTACTTATTTTATCCTATCTTATCCTAGTAGTGCCTATATTTATCACTTTGTGCTTCTCATCAGGCTCTATCCTAGTGCTTATTTTAATCACATGGTGTTGCATCCTAGTGTATATGTTTATCACATTATAGTTGATCCTATCTTGCTAGAGCACTCGTCAGATTGTATCTATTTGATAATGTATCCTATATTCAACTTAGCAAACCTACCTACTTCAAGGCACCTATTAAATGAATCCTTTCAATATCTTATCCAATTGGTGATGCATGTTTATCACATGGTTGTTGATTTTAGCCTAGAGTTTAGTTTGTCTTTTCTAGGGTACCTGTTGAGTGAGTCCTCTCAATAGTTTATCTAATTGCCAATGTATGTTCATCACATAATAGTCAAATTTGGCCTCCTAAGACACAAACACGTTTTTATTACACATAAATGCGTTTTCGCAACTCAAACGTGGTTTTATGTAGCCTATACACGACTTTATTACCTAGACATGTTTTCTTAGCACAAACACAACACTGTTCAACATACATGTCCTTATTACATATACATGGACCTCTGGCCTAGATGCACCTCTCAGACATAGACACACACGTATTACTCATAGATGTGAATACATACATATATGTGCACATACCAAACCTAGACGTGTTTGTGCATCGCGTACATGTGCAAACCTAACCTAGATGTGTTTATATCCCTAGACCCAACTTTCACATTTTTGTTCAATCTACCTACAAGACACATTAAATGCATATTAAATGCAAAATTACTAAGAAAGGTTGACATACTTATTGACTCACCCATGTCCTCTGGCTGCTCGAACTGTCAGATGTGATCAAAATGTACTCTCTCTGTCATCTCTCCTAGACTATTGACTACTCTCTAATCTCTCCAAGTGCTTTGGTCAGCTCTGATCTCCTGAGTGTTGTGGATGCAAATGAGGATGTTCTTCCCAATGGCCTGTATATATAGGATGTGTTACCATATTCAGCCGTGTCAGTCTCCCACTTCTCTAGTTAGTCTTTCGCTCACGTGACCTAGTCATTCTCTCCTTCACATTTCTAGCCTTTCTTTCTTATCGAGAGATTGTTTGCAATATTTTTAAAATTTTAATCCAATCTCTCAAGGGGGCATATCCTTCCTGTCCAGGGACAACTTTGCATTTTATCTTCTTTGAGCCAACGCGACAAGCTGCATTGTCTGAAAGAGGGGCAAAATGTAGACACCTCAAATTGTCTTGTCCTAATTAAATAAATAATTTTATTTTATTATTATTATTATTATTATTATTATTATTATTATTATGTTTTTTTATAGGTAAAAGGTCAAGGCCATAATTTTATTAATTTTGGAAAACCTAGGACAACTCGACTCACTAGGGGCACTGGTAGGAAAGAGCCGAGTGGAGAAAATCTTCTATCTTGCCCCAAAAAAGAAAAATGAAATCAATTGTTCTTTACAGATCCGAGAGATTTACAAGCCTCAAGCCAAGTGAAATTTGGCTAATTTACAACAATATAGGTCATATATATATGTACATGTCTTCAATTTTAACTTGTGAGGCCCTTAAATGCATCACCACAGTACAATTATCCTTACTTTATCCTTCCCACAATCATCTGATCTCTCGAATCCTAAGTTCTCAATCTCAGTAATTTATGATAGATGTGATTCCCTGCACAACAAAAGCCAAAAGACAACATCTTCGAAGCATCTTGCCCATTTGTTAGATATCAATAAAAAACCCTGCAAACTAAAATTTCATCATCTAAGGAACAAAATCCATGATAGTGTCTAGAGCTCATAGTAATAAATTCACATCTTTATGCCATTCATATAGTAATCAACTCACAATTTTACACCATTCATGTTGGATGCAAGAAATAATGTTAAATGAGAAATGATAAAGATGTTAGAAAGAGAAATAGTAAATATTAATCTCTACTATTAGATATCACTATAAGATTCTGTTACTGATATCTCAACATTTAAATGAAGGCCATCATCATAAATCAGACACAAGATTATTCAATCAATCAAATGAGTCCAATAAGGAGCCAAGAGCCCTTAGTAGTAAATCCTTCCCTTAAAGCTATTCGAATTATTAATCAATAATGTTAAATGAGTACTGGTAGAGAAATAGCCTACCAATTACCAATAAATAGTGAGCAAGTAAAAGAAATAGAGATTGAATAGAGCAAAAGGAACACATAAAATAAATGAAAGATATATATATATATATATATATATATATATATATATATATATATGTATGTATGTATGTATATGTACATATATATGTATATGTACATATTATGTATATGTATATCTATACATATACATATATACATACATATATGTACATATATATACATGTATATGTATAGATATACATATACATACATATACATATATGTATGTATATATGTATATGTATAGATATACATATACATATATACATACATATATGTATGTATATATGTATATCTATACATATACATGTATATGTATATGTATATGTATATGTATATATATGTACATATACATATATATGTACATATATATGTATATGTATATATATGTACATATACATATATATGTACATATACATACATACATACATACATATATATATATATATATCTTTCATTTATTTTATGTGTTCCTTTTGTTCTATTAAATCTCTATTTATATGTATATGTATAGATATACATATACATATATACATACATATATGTATATGTATGTATATGTATATCTATACATATACATATATGTATATGTATATGTATATGTATATGTATATATATATGTATGTATGTATATGTATACATATACATATATATATATATATATATATATATATATATATATATATATATATATATATATATATATATATGTAGCATCCTAAAATTGTGACACTTGCAATTTCGACTGCATTTGGGTCTTCACGATGGCGACGTGTGAGGCCCTACCCCGATTCAGTTTGACATTTTCAGTTATTTGCATATTGAGACTATTATGGTTGCTTTACTTTATGCATTATGGACTTAGAACTTATATGATCCTATGATTTGGATCACGCTGACACTTGTTGATGTTTTATTTCATGCATGATGATTATGAAACTTTAGATATGATTTCTAGAATAGAATTATATTATGATGGTGAATGTCATTATTGGAAATTTGCAGGATTTTATTTTGATGAAAGAAAATGATGCTTATTTATGAATGGTTCAATTTTGGGAAATTATGTTGATTGTTTATGTGAAATTGAAATTGAAACCAAATGAGATATTGAATTATTGTTGCCTAATGTATGAGTGTTGATTTGCAATGGAATCCATGTATTTGATTATGAATAATTGAGTTTATTTGGAGTTACTAATGTGTTAATTGAGATGCGCAGGAGAAATATCCATGTGACCATGGAATTTAATGGAGAACCAAGCCTAGACCAATGTGCGTTTGTTAAGCCGGGAGTTGTCTATTTGGAGAGACAACACCCCTCCCCTTGTAATGTATTTTATTTTTGATGTGTATAATGCTTGAGTGTAAAATTTAATTTATATGTAATTATGTAATCCTTCAAGAGACCAATTTTCCATGTGTGATTTTTATATTATATTTTGTTGTGTCACTTGACACATGTGCTGATTAAGTGTCATTGATGTTGACTTGTCTCTTGGAGGGAGTTTTATTTCTACCAAAGCCAATTCAAAAACATGAGTGTGGTCCCAAATTTGTCTTGGGTAGGGAGTCATGGGAGTGGTCAACTCATGCTTGACCCGTAGGTAAACTTCAGTGGAGTTTCCAAAGGGTTTAATGGACTCCTAGGGTAAGTTTTTAGGCTTTTCCAAAGGTCCTAAGGGTATACCTATGGGTTAGGGGTGTTTTGCAACATGTGGCTTCTCCCATGTGACTATGAAGTCACTTCAAAAAGTGGTAATTCCAAGATGCACGAAAATTGAACTTAAAAAGTTCTCCCTAGGATAGAGAACCTTCCCTTTAGGAGTTAAACTCTCTTCCCCATCCTCTACCACCTTTTCCCTTTCCAATTGGAGTAATGTGCAAGAGTTTGGGAAGGGCAACCAATGGGAACTCACACCTCACCCAAGGGGTTGGGAAGTGTGTGAGAGGCCTTCTTAGGCAAGAATTTGCAAACTTAGTGAGTAATCACCCACTCTCCTTTCTTGGAGATTTTGCTTGTTTTGAAAAAATTAGTAGGAGTTTGGCATTTTTAGTGGAATTTTGGAGAAAGTTAGTGTGGAATTGGGCAGCTCATCCCCAACTAAAGTTAGCATACCTTTTTGGCAGAATTAGGTTGGTTACTTCCTTCTTTCTTTTATTATGTTGAAAATGATAGTTTATGTTGTTTTGTAACAAGAAAAGAGTTGCTTGAAAGATTGTGATTTATGAAGTTTTTTTTGTGTAGAAGTAAAATGTATAGTTTTCTTTTCTATGTGTTTGTTGTGTTTCTTGTTGTTTTTGGGAGTGTCCAAGATCTCCTATCCTTGGGAGGGTAGGAAGATCTTGGGGTGGAAGGAGTTTGACAGCCATGGGTGAGAGGCTCTCCTCATGGAGAGTGTTCTCAAGGGAGTCCTTGGTGACCCTTGATGCATAGCCTTGTGTATGCATTTGGGGGTCATAAGGGGAGCATATATGGCCTTGAGCCTTTTTGGGGGTCATAAGGTTGTGAAAGTATTTGGGTTGCATTTGTGTTGCCATGAGGTGGCTAATGTAGTATTGTTTTTGGCATGCATTCTCCCCATAGGTACTTGGTCCACTTCCACCCATGGAAGAGTCACCATGAAAGTGGTGAATGTGAAGCTTGGGAAGGGGAAATTTGATTGTAAATGTGTTCCTATGTTTTGTAGTGGTTTTGCATGTTTGTAACCCGTCTAGTGCTTGGTTCTCCAAGCTCGGGGGTGGCTTCTAGTAAGCCTAGGCTGGGAGGTGAGCTTCCCATGGTCAAAACATGTTTTTTATTGCAGGTTGCATGGGGATGGGAAAAGATGGATTAAAAAGCTATGTGGCTGATTTTTGTTGCAGCAAAATGTTTAAAAGATAGGGGAGAAATGGAAGCATTCAATGTTGTAGTATTTTCCTTCAAAAAAAAAAAAGGGGTTGTATTGTTTTTAAGTAACTATGTAGAGAAATACATTGTAGGGTTGTTCAACCCATTTGTATACATGATTATTTTGTATCCACAAAAAAAAAATTATTTGATATCTACTTGATAATGAAATATTTGTTGTTTTCTTTCCCTATTTCTAGTAGTTGCAAATGAAAAAGTAATGTATTAGATTTTACGAAAATTTTTATGTTACAAAGGAAAAGTAGATGCATTTTATTTTATATGTATTCTGCAAATAGATGAAACTAGGTTGCTGTAAATTTAAATGAAAACAGTCCTTTATTTCCTGGTTATTGCAGAAAAAGAAGTTTATTAAATTAGTTTATTCCTTGCAAAAAAAAAAGGGAGAACATTTAGCTTTCAATGTTTATTTTTTTTTAGTGTTGTCTGAACAAACTGATTTACACAAAAAAAAAATAAATAAATACATGTAGGTTCTTGTCTCATTAAGCAATCTGCTATGAATAAATGAATGGTTCTTTAGGATTTTTTTTTAAAAGGGGTTTTCAAGCAGCTTAAATGGTAAAATACAAAACATATATATATATATATATATATATATATATATATATATATATATATATATATATATATATATATATTTTATTTACTGTCCTTCAAAATCAGTTATAACAAAATAACACAGTAATGTTTTGTCACAGAATCTAATATTACAAAAAAATGAAGAAATCTGTTAATATGATAAATGAACATATATATATATATATATATATATATTTATTTATTTCTATTTTATTCCCTTACAAAAAAACAGTTAGTTTCAAACAGAGAACCTGAACACATTTCCTTTTTTTCAGAATATATTATATTTGTATATATATATATATATATATTTATATATTTATACATATGTAAATGTTATTTAATAAAAAAAAACATATTATAGCCTTCGAGGGTTTTTAACCCTATGTATCGCACAGCAACAGAACATTACATGCGATAATAATAAAACAAAACAAACTTCGCAGTTGGGATTTCCCACGAAACCCATACCCTGCGAAATGTGTTAAACAGCAAGCAACCCCCTTTGGCGCAACGTTGCGCGGGCCGCGGCCTTGGGCGGCGGCGCCCCCGGGCTGCGGAACCCGCAGTCCCTGGGCGGCGACGTCCACGGCCTGTGGGGTCCGCAGTCCCATGGGCGGCGCCGTCCAGGACCCGCGGGGCCGCAGGCCGAGCGGCGCTGCCCACTGCCGGCGACAACCCCGCTCTCTCTCTCCCCTGCTTCGCTGCGGTGATAAATAAACCAAACGCTACGCCATGCCAAATAAAATATAAAATAAACCAGGTCGATGTTCCCTGCCATATCCGTCAGGGTGCAAGGAAATAAGGGGGTGGCTCGGGTTCGGCCCTGCGCGCCCCTCCCGCGGCCGACCCTGCAACAGCACCCACGCACAGGGGTTAGAGGTAAAAAGAGAAAATCAATAAGAAAGGTGTGCTAGGGTTTTTAGTAGTGAGAGTTCGAATTAGGGCAACTCTCTTATGATTTAAATAAACAAGAGAGAGTTATGGATTATAATTAAAAAAAAGGGGCCCTCATACATGAGGTTTACTACTAGTGAGAAATGCATGGTCATATAAAACATATATATATATATATGTGTATATATATATATATACATACATATATATATATATATATATATATATATATATATATATATATATATATATATATATATATATATATATATATATATATATATGTATGTATAAAGGTAGTCTCTCGAATGATAAATGATAGGAACTAAACTAGTTATTTTGTTAAAACTAGGTTTATATTATTGGACAAATATATAAGTGGATTTAAATTATCGAGGGGGGGGGGGTTAGCTTCTTTATTAATTTGGGATCAAACATTTGGTTTCAGGATTAAGTAATGTCTTTTTCCTTTTAAAATTACCAGTGAATGTAGAAGTAACTTTATAAGAGGGATTTTAAACCCTTGAGTAGTTTAGATTCAAAAAAAATAATTATAAAAAAGGGGTGCAAACACTAAGATTTTTGTAGGTCCAAGGAGGGCCGAATTAAGTATATGATTATAACGTAGTTTTAAATATGGGGGTCTAAATTAAATAAAGTATATTTTTCCAAGAGGATTTTATTTTAGTAAAGTGATTTTAGACTATGGGGGCTTCAATTAATTAAGGTGTTTTAAATTATCAGGATAATTAAATTAGGAATTCTAGTGGATTAAGGAGGATACGATAAATTTTAAAACGCTTACATTAATCGTTGTATTAAGATTTTAATTTATTGATGAAGCTTAGTGATTACCCCTTTGGGAAAATACTAGCTCGTTGGTAACTGAGTGAACCTAGTTACTAAATTGAATTTAATTACCCGATTGACACAAATATAGTTAAGACCTAACCCAAATTGCATTATTTATTTAAGCTATTCGTACTAAGTTGCATTATTTTAAATTAGTTAGTCGATAATTAGTTAAGTATTAAAAAAAAAAAAAAATTTCCGTTCGTGCCCAAAAGTTGGGCATGACACGACGCAACATTGAACTTGAATGGAGACCCCGAAACCTACTTGTGACACCAAAAACTACATTTTTCTGCACCTTGGCATGATCCCTCCTTGCACCATGCTGTCCCGGGAGGTGGGACCATGGCGCCCAGTGCCCTGGTCCCTGGCCCTACTTTGGGCCCGGTCTCTTGTTGGGCATCGGGTCTTGAAGTCTGCAAATTGGAAAATAATGTTTCTAGGTCAGCCTAAGGTTGGAAAAATTAGTCTCTCAACCCTAATTGACAAGTATATAAACTACTTTTCCTCTCCTAGAAAGAAAAAAGGAAGGAAATAAGCAAGGGCAAGAGGCAGAAGCGATATTCAAACATTCAAACATTCAAGCATTCAAGCATTCCTTCAAGCAATTGAGCATTCTAAGTCTCCATTCAAGGCTAAGTGTTGCATTCAAGACAAGGATTCAACAATTGAAGAGGAGATCACTTACAAAACATTACATACAACATACATTACACCTTTGCATGTAAGAATACGAACATTCTTACAACAAGGTATCAGTACTTGTTTACATTACAAACATTTACATTTACAGCATTCTCATTTCTTGGTTAATTCCAAAACCAAGGTTTGACCTAAAGGCAAACCCCTAATCCCTAACCCCCAATCATCCTCTCTTTTTTGTGTGTAGGTTGCAGGTACGCGGCTATAATTGAAGATCTGGAATCCTTGTACAGAGACGAACAGATCCCCCTTCGTTTCGTGGATTTTTCGGAGGACCGTGTGCACGCCGGGTGCCATCGTCCTGTCAACTTTCACTCAAATTTGCAGAATAGCATCATCTCGACATTTTACTGCTAATTCCAGGTCCGCAGCTTCATCCCATATCCCTATCTTTGTTTACAAGCGAATCTTTCTTGCTTCTACATGCATTCCTAGTTCAATCATTCTATCTACATTTCTTTACAAAAGAGGGTATGCTTGATGTCTTAACCCTTGAAACTCATTTAGAATCCAATCCTGCATTGTGTGGGATTGGATCTTGTGGGTTTCAACCCCTCTTTTGAATGTAAAGTCTCTCCTAAGTGAAAACCATCAACCCTAGTGACCTCCCTTCTCTCTCCTTGGAGTTGGGGAGGGGAGAACAACTAGGGTTCGATTTTTCCGCTTTACATTTTGGTGAACCCGATTTGAACATCCTAATTCTGATTATTCATGGTTAGATCTGAAAAATTGGCTTCCTTAATTACATTTCCATGTTTGATCTTTTGCAAATTTTAGAGGCTAATTGCATAAAAACCCTAAAATTTTCTTTTTAGTAATTAAGCTTGTGAAATGTTTAATTGTTAATGCTTGTTTCAGATCTACCCTTCTATTGCAAATTGTCAATTCATATTTGTGCTTTAATTTTGAAAATTAAGTGGTTAAGTGTCAAAACCCTAATTTTTAAAACCTTCTTGGTTCAACCTTTGACTGATAATTTCACTAATCAAAACACCTCCAAATCGGCTGTAACTTTGGATTCCACAATAAAATCACAATATCTTTCATCCCTGAAAATTTGGAAAAAAGTTGCAAGGACCGTGTGCACCCCGAGCGCCATCGTCCCCGACATTTTTTCCAAAATTTCGGGAGCTAGATCTTACTGGATTTTTCTGCTAAAATCCAGAATTTTGGCTGGTTTTATCAATTCTAACACTTTCAAAATTAAAGTCAAAGTTGGTCTAGTTATTGCTTGGATTAAGGCTTATAATCATTCAAAAATTGTTGAAATTAAAATTCATATCAAAATTGTGTTTCTTACAGTCCTAAATCTGAAAAGTGTGTTGGCATTCATTCAAAATTTCAGTGCTTTATTCAAATTTTTACAATTTGTGACTTTTGAAATTAAGTGTTTAATTGCGGCAACTTTGATTTCCGCTTTCAAATTTGAATTTTGCATGAAATTGAGTCAACTTTTAAATTTCAAAGCCTGCATTGCTTTCAGTATTCCCTCTAAAATCATAAAATTCAAAATTTCAGTTTCCCTCTCTTTTTCAAAATTTGAATTTTGCATTTTTCAACAATCTTGGTAGGGTTCAATTTTGAGATTGCAACTTTAATTTGGCCTATCTACAGATCGTAAAATCACTCAATTTTTTCAGATTAGCTTTAAAATCATCATAACTGTCATCCCTGAAAATTTCGAAAAAAGTTGCGAGGACCGTGTGCACTCCGTTCGCCACAGTCCCTGACATTTTTCCCAAAATTTTGGGAGATTGTCTTGATTGCATTTAACAGCTTAAATCTAGGAGATTGGCTGATTTTATTGAAATTTGCTACCTATAAAATTCAAAATCTTCTCTCTCTCTTTAGTACATGAGTTTTACAACAACAAGCCCTACTTACACTATTCCCGTTAGGCGAAGCCTTAGAATTAAGTCTTTCCAAGGTTTAATTACTGAGGAGATGGAACCTAATTTGAATGGCCTTTTTAACAAGGACACGAGTAATTCCTCTAATCCTCTTAATGATGAAGAAGATCTCCATGAGGTTTTTGTAGAACAACTTTCAAAATTGGATAACCAATTTGATGATTTTCGACAATGGATGTCTCAAGAATACCCTGATAGTCAAGCTCTTTCATTAATTGAGGGTCTAAAACGTATGGTTCAAAGTGATAAGAATGGAATTGATATTTTGTGTGGTATTGCACACATTGTGGATTCGAATGTGATGCCTATGAAGAGTTGTGCCGAAACTTTAGGTTATACACAACCTCCTACTTAAGTTAATCATTCTATTCCTTTGACAACTCCTATTGCTAGTATACCTACTTTACATCAAACATAATGACTACTTCAATACAAGACATTCCTCCTATGATCAATAGTCACGGGGGCAATCCCTCTTCTTCAATCAACCCTCTTCCTTCATTCAATCCAACTTCTTCATTTATTCCTTCAATAAGTGTTCCTATTATATCTCCACAAATGAACATGACACAAGGGGGCAATTCATTTAACCATTCCATTCCTCCTTTCAAATCATCTCCTATGACTAACTATCATAGTGCCCCACCACCTTACTCTCAATCAATACCTTCTTTCAATAACATAATACCTCCATCACAATCTAACACATCTAATATGAACTCTTCGACTGAAGCTACCATTAACAATCTTGCACAAATTGTCTCTTCTCTACAGCAACAAATTGCTTCTATGAATCGATCTAAGTTTAGTGTGCCCACATTTGATGTTGCGAGCCCACTCTCTCTTGACATTTTTTGAGCTATCCTCCCTAAACATGTTGAAATTCCGCATTTGGAGCTTTATAATGGTAAGGGTGATCCTCTAACACATGTTAAGACCTTTCAAACAATATGTACCGATTTTGCTTATGACCAAAGGTTGCTTGCAAAACTGTTTACTAGAACATTAAGAGATAAAGCCTTACAATGGTATTGCTCGTTGCCTTCCTATTCTATTACTTCTTTCGAACAACTTGCCAATGCTTTTATTCAACAATTTCAAAACAATATAAGTCCTAAAGTTACTTTGATTGATTTAATGCATTGTAAACAAGGTGTTAAAGAAAAAGTGACTGATTTCATTGGTAGATATAAGCATTTGTATGCTCAAATTTCTTTTCCAGTACCTGACAATGATATTCAAAGAATCTTTATTTCTAATTTACAAAAGGATATTAGAGAAAAACTTCTATTTTCTGAGTTTACTTCTTTCCAACAGTTGTGCGCAACTCTTCACAATTATCAACTGACTGTGAGTCAAACGGAACAAGCAAATACTATGGCTCCGAGTGATAAGGGTGATAGTAGTCAACAACCATTTGGGAAGTTTAAACCGAACAGAGAGTCCATTAAATTCAATGAAAACATCATCAACAACAATGTGAATGCAGCATCAGGTGTACCTCCTATTTCTAAGTTTTTCAAGAAAGAAAGAAAGTTTACTCCTTTGAATGAATCATTGCATAGTATTATGAATAAGTTATTGGAACAAAATGTGCTTACTCTTCCTCCTATAAAGCAAATAGATCCTGCAAAGATTAATTCACCCTATTTTGATAACAAATCTTTTTGTCAATTTCATCGTCATCCTGGGCATGATACTGAAAAATGTTTTGCTTTAAAGGGTAAAATTCAAGATTTGATTGATAATAATACTATCTCTATTTCTGGTGTGAATGATAAAGGCAACACATCTGTAGCTCCTTCTAACAAAAATCTTAAGATTTTTACTGATCCATTACCATCTCATACCTCTAATGTGATTGATACTAATGATTCCCCTGTCTCACCTGATGATCTTGTGTCTATGACTCTGAATGTGATTAACTTTGTGGAGAAGCAGAAAATCCCTAAAGAACCTTCCATCACATTTGATTCCAATGAAAATATCAGGGCACTTGATGGTCCTTTATATATAGTTGCAAAAGTCAAGAATACACCTTGCCGTGGAGTGCTTATTGATCCTTCTTGCATGGTTAATGTCATGACTGAAGAATTTCTTTTTACTTTGCAATTGAATCAAGTGATCTATGATGAAACAAATGTGGTTGTGAAACTATTTGATGCATTTTCTTCTCCTGCAATTGGTTCTATTACATTACCTATTGAGGTCCATAACAAATCCCTTAATGTGAGCTTTGCTATTATTCCATCATCCGAACAATTTCGTGTGAAGCTAGGCTATCCTTGGCTATCTTCCATGAAAGCTATTGCTTCTCCTAGTCACAAGTGTTTGAAATTTCCCCATAATGGTGAAGTTGTTACTATCAATCATAGTCTCTTTAAACCAGCTGAAAGAACTCCTAGCGTTCCTATTGATTATTTTTGGCCTAAACAATTCCAATCTCTTCCACCGCGGAGTGATCATCTTTTCAAATCTTATCAAAAGTGGAAAAAAGATATGATCCTATCTCTAAGTGAACCTAGAACACCCAAACTTGACATTCCTATCGTTCTTGAGAAGGAAGTTCTTCCTTTGAAAGATAAAACTAATGTCTTTCCTCAAGAAGATTCCCAACCCATCCCTATGAATGTGACTTTGCCTATATCTAATAAACTTCCTAAAAGTAGACCTATACCTCCTCGTCATGATGGACTTGGTCTCCTTCCTAAACCAAATATTCCTCCTTTATATGGAGGAGTTCCTCCTCCTTCCTCTTATAGAGAAAAGAGAGCTTCCTCTTCTCCTATTATTCAACCTAAGAGACCACAACCTAAACACCCAAGTGATAAGGATGATAACATTCCTCCTCCTCAATCTCCTCAACTTCCTACTAAGACTAGACGAAATCATTCTGCACGTGAACGCCGACGAAAGCGTCGTCTTAGAGCTCGTGCAGCTGCTTCTCAAACTTTGCAATCCCCAAAAACACCTTCAGCTAGTATTATGCCATTGTCTCCTCAGCCAAAAATTGAGCCAAAATCTCCTAAACATAAGGTGCATGATGGTCTTGATCCGATGCGAGTTAAAGATCCTATTTTTATAAATCTTGATGATGATATAGATGAAAATGTTATTCATGATGAAAATGTTATGCATGATGAAAATGTTACTCCTGTTCATTCTGATAGTGAATATGAATATGTTGATGTTGATAACCATTTATCTAACGAATTTTCTAAAGCGCTTATCCTAGCTCCTAGACAAGAACAACATGGCTTGGAACATGAACATAGCCCTTGTTTGGATCTTGTGATAGCTCCATCTGCTGTGTTGGATGTTCCTCCTCTAGCATGTTTCCTTCCTTCCCGAAATATTGATCAGCAAGATCGGGGGGTAGATGACGTGCTGGACTTGTTTCATTAGCATAGCAGACTCTCTCCTCCTCTCTTGATCTCTTTTGTTGCTTCTTCTATGTGTTATTCTCATTCTTCTATTTGTTGTCCTTAGTGTTGTCTACTTGAGGATGATGCAAAGCATTGAGATCTCTTTTGGTCTCTCTCATGTTGACTCAAAAGACACATGTGTTCCCTTCTTCTAGGTGACCTTCCTTGATTGGGGAATGAAGAACAATTATGCATACATACATATGATATACATGAATTATCATACAGCATACTGACCCCAAGGAAAGCGAAGTCACCTCATGCTTTGTGTTTTGTGTCTATTATCCTTGGGCTTATCTCACACTTGGGGGCTAAATCCTTGTGGTAACGTGCTCCTTTCTCATTTCTTATATGTATCACTACCTTAAAGCAATCACCCCCGGTGAGGCATGTGCGATCGCTTTAACGTAGGGGGGCATACATCCCGTTCATATCTCTTCAAGATACTTAAATTCTTTTGGCGAACTTAGCTTTGCCTTGAAAATTTTTGATATCTTTCTTGCATGACTCATAGTGAGGGAACCTTACTACTGACAGTCATGGTTCTCCCTCGTGATCTTCCCTTTTACTTTGTCAATCGAAGTCGTAAGATCCTTAGTCCACTCGGGGCTTGGTGTATCTTGCCTCCTTGACGTGGTGAAAGTTTTTCAATGTTGTTTCCTTGTACTTTACTGGAAGTATTGGCGTACGCTTATACTCTCGCTAAAGTGGGGGCTAAATGTAGCGTCCTAAAATTGTGACACTTGCAATTTCAACTGCATTTGGGTCTTCACGATGGCGACGCAACGTTGAACCTGAATGGAGACCCTGAAACCTGCTTGT